>NC_134484.1:4568671-4598671 GCF_040206685.1 Ascaphus truei
CTTCCCGTGTGCTAACCACACATGTCACATACACAATATTGTGTACACCCAGCGTCTCCCCGTGTGCTAACCTAACAACACGCGTCACATAGACAATATTGTGTACATGCAGCGTCTTCCCGTGCGCTAACCACACGCTGTCACATACACAATAGTGTGTACATGCAGCGTCTCCCGTGTGCTAACCACACGCGTCACATACACAATATTGTGTACACGCAGCGTCTCCCCGTGTGCTAACCACACGCGTCACATACACAATATTGTGTACATGCAGAGTCTCCGTGTGCTAACCACACGCGTCACATAGACAATATTGTGTACATGCAGCGTCTCCGTGTGCTAACCACACGCGTCACATACACAATATTGTGTACATGTAGCGTCTTCCCATGTGCTAACCACACGCGTCACATACACAATATTGTGTACATGTAGCGTCTTCCCGTGTGCTAACCACACGCGTCACATACACAATATTGTGTACACGCAGCGTCTCCGTGTGCTAACCACACGCATCACATACACAATAAACCTGTCGTCGGGGGACGGGCCGATCGTTACTAAACACCATGTATTGTATTCCCAATATAACGTCAAAGCGCTCGGCCATTCAACACCTTCCATCTATTTGCTAATATAATATCGGTTCGTATACACAAACAGCCGTGGCGGAGAGTGGAGGGAGCGGAGGGAGCGGAGGGAGCGGGGGATAGCGGAGGGAGCGGAGGGAGCGGAGGGAGCGGGGGGGATCGGAGGGAGCGGGGGAGCAGCGGATAGGGGAGAGAGCGGCGGATAGGGGAGGGAGCGGGGGATAGGGGAGGGAGTGGGGGAGCGGAGGGATCGGAGTAAGCGGTGGAGCGGAGGGAGCGGGGGATAGAGGAGGGAGTGGCAGATAGGGGAGGGAGCGGGGGATAGGGGAGGGAGCGGCGGAGTGAGCGGCGGATAGGGGAGGGAGCGGGGGATAGGGGAGGGAGCGGCGGAGTGAGCGGCGGATAGGGGAGGGAGCGGGGGATAGAGGAGGGAGCGGCGGATAGGGGAGGGAGCGGCGGATAGGGGAGGGAGCGGCGGATAGGGGAGGGAGCGGCGGATAGGGGAGGGAGCGGCGGATAGGGGAGGGAGCGGCGGATAGCGGAGGGAGCGGCGGATAGGGGAGGGTGCGGCGGATAGGGGAGGGAGCGGCGGATAGGGGAGGGAGCGGGGGAGCGGAGTGATTGGAGGGAGCGGGGGATAGCGGAGGGAGCGGGGGATAGCGGAGGGAGCGGGGGAGCGGAGGGACAGGCGGAGAGCGGAGTAAGCGGTGGAGCGTAGGGTGCGGAGGGAGCGGCGGATAGGGGAGGGTGCGGCGGATAGGGGAGGGAGCGGCGGATAGGGGAGGGAGCGGCGGATAGGGGAGGGAGCGGCGGATAGGGGAGGGAGCGGCGGAGCGGAGGGTGCGGCGGATAGGGGAGGGAGCAGCGGGTAGGGGAGGGGGCGGCGGATAGCGGAGGGAGCGGCGGATAGGGGAGGGAGCGGCGGATAGCGGAGGGAGCGGCGGATAGGGGAGGGAGCGGCGGATAGGGGAGGGAGTGGCGGATAGCGGAGGGAGCGGCGGATAGGGGAGGGAGCGGCGGATAGGGGAGGGAGCGGCGGATAGGGGAGGGAGCGGGAGATAGGGGAGGGAGCGGCGGATAGGGGAGGGAGCGGCGGATAGGGGAGGGAGCGGGAGATAGGGGAGGGAGCGGCGGATAGGGGAGGGAGCGGCGGATAGGGGAGGGAGCGGGAGATAGGGGAGGGAGCGGCGGATAGGGGAGGGAGCGGCGGATAGGGGAGGGAGCGGCGGATAGGGGAGGGATCGGCGGATAGGGGAGGGAGCGGGGGATAGGGGAGGGAGCGGCGGAGAGTGGAGTGAGCGGCGGATAGGGGAGGGAGCGGCGGATAGGGGAGGGAGCGGCGGATAGGGGAGGGAGCGGCGGAGTGAGCGGCGGATAGGGGAGGGAGCGGCGGATAGGGGAGGGAGCGGCGGATAGGGGAGGGAGCGGCGGATAGGGGAGGGAGCGGCGGATAGGGGAGGGAGCGGCGGATAGCGGAGGGAGCGGCGGATAGGGGAGGGAGCGGCGGATAGGGGAGGGAGCGGCGGATAGGGGAGGGAGCGGCGGATAGGGGAGGGAGCGGGGGATAGGGGAGGGAGCGGCGGATAGGGGAGGGAGCGGCGGAGTGAGCGGCGGATAGGGGAGGGAGCGGCGGATAGGGGAGGGAGCGGCGGATAGGGGAGGGAGCGGCGGATAGCGGAGGGAGCGGGGGATAGGGGAGGGAGCGGCGGATAGGGGAGGGAGCGGCGGATAGGGGAGGGAGCGGCGGATAGGGGAGGGAGCGGGGGATAGCGGAGGGAGCGGCGGATAGGGGAGGGAGCGGCGGATAGGGGAGGGAGCGGCGGATAGGGGAGGGAGCGGGGGATAGCGGAGGGAGCGGCGGATAGCGGAGGGAGCGGCGGATAGGGGAGGGAGCAGGAGATAGCGCAGGATGCTGCAGTGATTCACACAGAGTTAGAAGAAAGACAGGGGCGGCCATATTTAAGGAGGACCACTGAAATAATGCCACTGGTGATGTGACAGGGAAGTTTCGGGCGAGGGGAAAACCAAGGCAATAAATATATCAATATTCTTTATTACGCACCGCGGGAGGAGGCTGCCAGCGCTCAGAGATACTCAGCATTACTATATAATGCAGAGAGATCACAGAAGCAGTGCGCCTGTCATTTAACCCCTTGGCTGCCAGACGGACGCGGGACGCAATGTTCCTGGCAGCCAAGAGGTTAACCCCCCGCCAGGAAAGCGTCCCACACAATCCCGCCTCCAGCACCCACGGGGTTAAGGCGCGTGCGGTCCTACCTTGTCCCTGCTGGATGAGGTCGTCTATGTAACACCACGAGTCTTCCGGCTCCATGTTCCCCCGCAAGCTGCGGCGTTCCCGGCGGAGAGAGGAAGCAGGCGCGCGAGGCTGCGTCTCTGTGTGTGTGTGTGTGTGTGAGTGTGTGTGTGTGTGTGTGAGTGTGCGCGAGTGTGCGAGGCTCCGGGAATCGCACCTCCCAGCCGCACACAACATGTCCCAGCGAAGGGTGCTGTCTCAGCACGCCCCCAGCCCAGCGGGCAAAGGGTTAAGGGGCTGCCAGCGAAAACACCTAAACACCCTATATGGTCAGTGTACGGGGGATGCTCGCACGGAGCAGCAAGCCCTCCGCAGAGGGAGTATGGGGGAGCACAGGGAGTATGGGGGAGCACAGGGAGTATGGGGGAGCACAGGGAGTATGGGGGAGCACAGGGAGTATGGGGGAGCACAGGGAGTATGGGGGAGCACAGGGAGTATGGGGGAGCACAGGGAGTATGGGGGAGCACAGGGAGTATGGGGGAGCACAGGGAGTATGGGGGAGCACAGGGAGTATGGGGGAGCACAGGGAGTATGGGGGAGCACAGGGAGTATGGGGGAGCACAGGGTACTCTTAATAATAATAATAATAATAATAATAATAAAGAGTGGGTCTTTGTCCGGGTTTAGTCGCTGCAAAATGGGCCAGAACATTCACTGCAGGATAAACACTCCCTATAACTCCTCCTATTACCCCATATAACCGCTCCCTATAACTCCTCCTATTACCCCATATAACCGCTCCCTATAACGCCTCCTATTACCCCATATAACCGCTCCCTATAACTCCTATTACCCCATATAACCGCTCCCTATAACTCCTCCTATTACCCCATATAACCGCTCCCTATAACGCCTCCTATTACCCCATATAACCCCTCCCTATAACTCCTCCTATTACCCCATATAACCGCTCCCTATAACTCCTCCTATCACCCCATGTAACCGCTCCCTATAACTCCTATTACCCCATATAACCGCTCCCTATAACTCCTCCTATTACCCCATATAACCGCTCCCTATAACTCCTCCTATTACCCCATATAACCGCTCCCTATAACTCCTCCTATTACCCCATATAACCGCTCCCTATAACTCCTCCTATTACCCCATATAACCGCTCCCTATAACTCCTCCTATTACCCCATATAACCGCTCCCTATAACTCCTATTACCCCATATAACCGCTCCCTATAACTCCTCCTATTACCCCATGTAACCGCTCCCTATAACTCCTATTACCCCATATAACCGCTCCCTATAACTCCTCCTATTACCCCATATAACCGCTCCCTATAACTCCTCCTATTACCCCATATAACACCTCCCTATAACTCCTCCTATTACCCCATATAACCCCTCCCTATAACTCCTCCTATTACCCCATATAACCGCTCCCTATAACTCCTCCTATTACCCCATATAACTGCTCCCTATAACTCCTCCTATTACCCCATATAACACCTCTCTATAACTCCTCCTATTACCCCATATAACCGCTCTCTATAACTCCTCCTATTACCCCATATAACCGCTCTCTATAACTCCTCCTATTACCCCATATAACCGCTCTCTATAACTCCTCCTATTACCCCATATAACCGCTTGCGCGTGTCTCTTGGCTAATTTCGAATTTCCCGCTGACCCGGCTATTCTAGCTGGCTTGGCTCTGATTGGTTGCTTGGGAATTTTCCCACGCGTTGATTGGCTGCTGAGAATGAAACTCAGAATACTATAAGAATCTGTGAGCCAATCAGATTGTAGTTCTCCGGCAGTAAGAGCGCGGGCTTTTCTAAGGTGCTCTTGCGCGAATAGCAGAGCGGCCGGCTTCGATTTCAAGCCCGAGAAGCGCCCGCCAGAGTCTAAGTCCCGACTTCTGCGCCCAAGTTCCCAGAATCGAACGTGCGGCCGCGCTGGGATTTTGCGCCGATTTGGGTTCCAGGAGATTGGGAGTAACTCGCGGTCAGGAGGGACCAAGTTCTCAGGAGGGAACGTAGCGAGGGCGTGTGGGACTTTCTGCCGATTTGGGTTCCAGGAGATTGGGAGTAACTCGCGGTCAGGAGGGACCAAGTTCGCAGAGGAGAACGTAGCGGGGGCGAGTGGGACTTTCTGCCGATTTGGGTTCCAGGAGATTGGGAGTAACTCGCGGTCAGGAGGGACCAAGTTCTCAGGAGGGAACGTAGCGAGGGCGTGTGGGACTTTCTGCCGATTTGGGTTCCAGGAGATTGGGAGTAACTCACGGTCAGGAGGGACCAGGTTCTCAGAGGAGAACGTAGCGGGGGCGAGTGGGACTTTCTGCCGATTTGGGTTCCAGGAGATTCCGGGCTAAGTCCCGGTCAGTGTAAAACTCTCCCATAGGGTTCCCTGCACATAGGAAAGTCTCGTTTTCAACCAAAGCCCCACAGTAAGTGTGACTTTGTGTCTGTATTTTGTGTTCCATTGTGTGTCAGCGAATTTATGTCGAATTACAATTTATTTCATTACCTTGTTTTGCTCAATGAACAATCCCGGTAAAAAGGTGTAAATAACCTGGTCTCCCGTGACAATCTCCTCCCTATAACTCCTCCTATTACCCCATATAACCGCTCCCTATAACTCCTCCTATTACCCCATATAACCCCTCCCTATAACTCCTCCTATTACCCCATATAACCGCTCCCTATAACTCCTCCTATTACCCCATATAACCCCTCCCTATAACTCCTCCTATTACCCCATATAACCGCTCCCTATAACTCCTCCTATTACCCCATGTAACGGCTCCCTATAACTCCTATTACCCCATATAACCGCTCCCTATAACTCCTCCTATTACCCCATATAACCGCTCCCTATAACTCCTCCTATTACCCCATATAACCCCTAACTATAACTCCTGCTATTACCCCATATAACCGCTCCCTATAACTCCTCCTATTACCCCATATAACCGCTCCCTATAACTCCTTGTCACGGGGGACCAGGCAGTTTACACCTTTTTACCAGTAACATTCATTGAGCAAAACGAGATAATGAAATAAATTGTGGTTTATTCACTTAAAATAGGCGTACACACCGTGGATTAGAAAATACATGAGAGACACTTACTGGGGGTCTGGGCTACAAAACGAGACGTTCCTAGTTGATATGAACGAAAAACCAAACTCTTTAGATGACCGGGACTCAGCCCGAAATGTCCTGGAACTGAAATCGGCGCGGAGTTCCCGACGCCCCGCCCTCCTCCCTCCGGAGGCGCTGAAATCACTTCACCGGGAGTTAGCGCCAAACGTCCTGGAACTGAAATCGGCGTGGAGTTCCTGACGCCCCGCTCTCCTCCCTCCGGAGGCGCTGAAATCACTTCCCCGGGAGTTAGCGCCAAACGTCCTGGAACTAAATTCGGCGCGGAGTTCCCGACGCCCCGCTCTCCTCCCTCCGGAGGCGCTGAAATCACTTCCCCCGGGAGTTAGCGCCAAACGTCCTGGAACTGAAATCGGCGCGGAGTTCCCGACGCCCCGCCCTCCTCCCTCCGGAGGCGCTGAAATCACTTCCCCGGGAGTTAGCGCCAAACGTCCTGGAACTGAATTCGGCAGCAATCCCAGCCACGATGCCACGTTCCTTTTTAAAAACGTGGTCCCAAAAAGCTGGATATTTTGACCTGAAATTTCTGAAGCCGGCGCGCTGATATTTCTCCGGGAGCATCTTTTCGTACATTCGGATTTGCCGCGGCCGTTCTGGCGCGTAGCATCTCTTGACCGGATTGGCTGAGGGATTCTTATAGTGTTTCTGAGTTCATTCAAGAAATACTCCAGCCAATCCCAGCGTGGGAACTTTCTCCCCAGCCAATCAGAGCGATGCCGGTCTTCTGAAGCCGGGCAAGTGGATCTCCTGAATCAGTATATGGGCATGCGCAAGATTACCACCTCTGCCACGTGGCATACAGAAGCCGCCCGCTGGTTTAGGCTCCTCACAGTCTGGGAAAGGCAAATGGTAGTCCGAGGACTTCCATTCATCCTCGGACGTGGGTGCTCAGCCTGAACCTCCTGCCCTAATGTCCTTCACACCTCTGGCATCCTCTGTGGCTTTCATGTCCGATGTCTGGGCAGACACGCTGGCACCAAGCTGGCAGCCCAGTGACTCACCCAGAACATCGGTCCGGAAAGACCCAGCTCATTACACCGTGCACAAGCATATGTGTATTTTAGGAAAGTTAACGTGTATATTTTACTTACCACAGTCTCCCGGTTATGGGGAATAGAATAAGAAGCTTTATTCCTACAGCCATATTCCCCACACACGATAAACTGGACTTAGGCTGTAAAACTCCTCACAATCTTATCTGTGGTTGGAGCACCCCCCAGAACCCCTATGGCTGCGCTTATAGTGCCGGCGATGGCGATGCGACGTCCCCGAAAACAAACGCATTGCCACCGCCGCGTGCGCTCATAGTAACCGCCACGGCGACAGTGCGGCGGAGCGAAAACTGGTAGCCGGCAAAATTGGATTTTTCAAGGGCTGTCGCCTCATGTGACCTATATAACTCCTCCTATTGCCCCATATAACTCCTCCTATTGCCCCATATAACTCCTCCTATTGCCCCATATAACTCCTCCTATTGCCCCATATAACTCCTCCTATTGCCCCATATAACTCCTCCTATTGCCCCATATAACTCCTCCTATTGCCCCATATAACTCCTCCTATTGCCCCATATAACTCCTCCTATTGCCCCATATAACTCCTCCTATTGCCCCATATAACTCCTCCTATTGCCCCATATAACTCCTCCTATTGCCCCATATAACTCCTCCTATTGCCCCATATAACTCCTCCTACTGTATTGCCCCATATAACTCCTCCTATTGCCCCATATAACTCCTCCTATTGCCCCATATAACTCCTTCTATTGCCCCATATAACTCCTCCTATTGCCCCATATAACTCCTCCTACTGTATTGCCCCATATAACTCCTCCTACTGTATTGCCCCATATAACTCCTCCTACTGTATTGCCCCATATAACTCCTCCTATTGCCCCATATAACTCCTCCTATTGCCCCATATAACTCCTTCTATTGCCCCATATAACTCCTATTGCCCCATATAACTCCTCCTATTGCCCCATATAACTCCTCCTATTGCCCCATATAACTCCTCCTATTGCCCCATATAACTCCTCCTATTGCCCCATATAACTCCTCCTATTGCCCCATATAACTCCTCCTATTGCCCCATATAACTCCTCCTATTGCCCCATATAACTCCTCCTATTGCCCCATATAACTCCTCCTATTGCCTCATATAGCCATACAAAGTAGGTGCATACAATGCATACGAGACACACAGCCTGGCTGAGCCTGCACCGGTGGGAAGAGCTGCAATGCCGACTAGCGAATGTAATAAATGTATCTCTCATCGGCACAGCCGCACTGTGTGTATCGTTAGCACTGTGTGTATCATTAGCACTGTGTGTATCATTAGCACTGTGTGTATCATTAGCACTGTGTGTATCATTAGCACTGTGTGTATCATTAGCACTGTGTGTATCATTAGCACTGTGTGTATCGTTAGCACTGTGTGTATCGTTAGCACTGTGTGTATCATTAGCACTGTGTGTATCATTAACACTGTGTGTATCATTAGCACTGTGTGTATCATTAGCACTGTGTGTATCATTAGCACTGTGTGTATCATTAACACTGTGTGTATCATTAGCACTGTGTGTATCATTAGCACTGTGTGTATCATTAGCACTGTGTGTATCATTAACACTGTGTGTATCATTAGCACTGTGTGTATCATTAGCACTGTGTGTATCATTAGCACTGTGTGTATCATTAGCACTGTGTGTATCATTAGCACTGTGTGTATCATTAGCATTGTGTGTATCATTAGCATTGTGTGCCCCTGCATTGTGTGTATCATTAGCACTGTGTGTATCATTAGCATTGTGTGCCCCTGCATTGTGTGTATCATTAGCATTGTGTACCCCTGCATTGTGTGTATCATTAGCACTGTGTGTATCATTAGCATTGTGTGTATCATTAGCATTGTGTGCCCCTGCATTGTGTGTATCATTAGCATTGTGTGCCCCTGCATTGTGTGTATCATTAGCATTGTGTGCCCCTGCATTGTGTGTATCATTAGAATTGTGTGCCCCTGCATTGTGTGTATCATTAGCATTGTGTGCCCCTGCATTGTGTGTATCATTAGCATTGTGTGCCCCTGCATTGTGTGTATCATTAGCATTGTGTGCCCCTGCACTGTGTCTATCATTAGCATTGTGTGCCCCTGCATTGTGTGTATCATTAGCATTCTGTGCCCCTGCACTGTGTCTATCATTAGCATTGTGTGCCCCTGCATTGTGTGTATCATTAGCATTGTGTGCCCCTGCACTGTGTGTATCATTAGCATTGTGTGCCCCTGCATTGTGTGTGTGTCATTTATTCTGCATTGTGTGCCCCTGCATTGTGTGTGTGTTACTTATTCTGCATTGTGTGTGTGTTACTTATTCTGCATTGTGTGTGTTACTTATTCTGCATTGTGTGTGTGTTACTTATTCTGCATTGTGTGTGTGTTACTTATTCTGCATTGTGTGCGTGTGTTACTTATTCTGCATTGATGCTATTATGTCACAGATACGTCACACTTCTGTGATATTTACACCCAAGCACATACTGACCCATACGGAGACGTGTCACTCTGTATTTACCCCCAAGCACATACTGACCCATACGGAGACGTGTCGCTCTGTATTTACCCCCAAGCACATACTGACCCATACGGAGACGTGTCACTCTGTATTTACCCCCAAGCACATACTGACCCATACGGAGACATGTCGCTCTGTATTTACCCCCAAGTACATACTGACCCATACGGAGACGTGTCACTCTGTATTTACCCCCAAGTACATACTGACCCATACGGAGACATGTCACTCTGTATTTACACCCAAGCACATACTGACCCATACGGAGACGTGTCGCTCTGTATTTACCCCCAAGCACATACTGACCCATACGGAGACGTGTCGCTCTGTATTTACCCCCAAGCACATACTGACCCATACGGAGACGTGTCGCTCTGTATTTACCCCCAAGCACATACTGACCCATACGGAGACGTGTCGCTCTGTATTTACACCCAAGCACATACTGACCCATACGGAGACGTGTCGCTCTGTATTTACCCCCAAGCACATACTGACCCATACGGAGACGTGTCTCTCTGTATTTACACCCAAGCACATACTGACCCATACGGAGACGTGTCACTCTGTATTTACCCCCAAGCACATACTGACCCATACGGAGACGTGTCTCTCTGTATTTACACCCAAGCACATACTGACCCATACGGAGACGTGTCGCTCTGTATTTACCCCCAAGCACATACTGACCCATACGGGGACGTGTCACTCTGTATTTACCCCCAAGTACATACTGACCCATACGGGGACGTGTCACTCTGTATTTACCCCCAAGTACATACTGACCCATACGGGGACGTGTCGCTCTGTATTTACCCCCAAGCACATACTGACCCATACGGAGACGTGTCGCTCTGTATTTACCCCCAAGCACATACTGACCCATACGGAGACGTGTCACTCTGTATTTACCCCCAAGTACATACTGACCCATACGGAGACGTGTCGCTCTGTATTTACCCCCAAGTACATACTGACCCATACGGAGACGTGTCGCTCTGTATTTACCCCCAAGTACATACTGACCCATACGGAGACGTGTCGCTCTGTATTTACACCCAAGTACATACTGACCCATACGGAGACGTGTCGCTCTGTATTTACCCCCAAGTACATACTGACCCATACGGAGACGTGTCTCTCTGTATTTACCCCCAAGCACATACTGACCCATACGGAGACGTGTCGCTCTGTATTTACACCCAAGCACATACTGACCCATACGGAGACGTGTCTCTCTGTATTTACACCCAAGCACATACTGACCCATACGGAGACGTGTCGCTCTGTATTTACACCCAAGCACATACTGACCCATACGGAGACGTGTCGCTCTGTATTTACACCCAAGCACATACTGACCCATACGGAGACGTGTCGCTCTGTATTTACCCCCAAGCACATACTGACCCATACGGAGACGTGTCACTCTGTATTTACCCCCAAGCACATACTGACCCATACAGAGACGTGTCGCTCTGTATTTACCACCAAGCACATACTGACCCATACGGAGACGTGTCGCTCTGTATTTACCCCCAAGCACATACTGACCCATACGGAGACGTGTCTCTCTGTATTTACCCCCAAGCACATACTGACCCATACGGAGACGTGTCGCTCTGTATTTACCCCCAAGCACATACTGACCCATACGGAGACGTGTCGCTCTGTATTTACCCCCAAGCACATACTGACCCATACGGAGACGTGTCGCTCTGTATTTACCCCCAAGCACATACTGACCCATACGGAGACGTGTCGCTCTGTATTTACCCCCAAGAACATACTGACCCATACGGAGACGTGTCTCTCTGTATTTACCCCCAAGCACATACTGACCCATACAGAGACGCGTCGCTCTGTATTTACCCCCAAGCACATACTGACCCATACGGAGACGCGTCGCTCTGTATTTACCCCCAAGCACATACTGACCCATACGGAGACGTGTCGCTCTGTATTTACCCCCAAGCACATACTGACCCATACGGGGACGTGTCGCTCTGTATTTACCCCCAAGCACATACTGACCCATACGGAGACATGTCGCTCTGTATTTACCCCCAAGCACATACTGACCCATACGGAGACGTGTCACTCTGTATTTACACCCAAGCACATACTGACCCATACGGACACGTGTCGCTCTGTATTTAACCCCAAGCACATACTGACCCATACGGAGACGTGTCGCTCTGTATTTACACCCAAGCACATACTGACCCATACGGAGACGTGTCACTCTGTATTTACCCCCAAGCACATACTGACCCATACGGAGACGTGTCACTCTGTATTTACACCCAAGCACATACTGACCCATACGGAGACGTGTCGCTCTGTATTTACCCCCAAGCACATACTGACCCATACGGAGACGTGTCGCTCTGTATTTACACCCAAGCACATACTGACCCATACGGAGACGTGTCACTCTGTATTTACCCCCAAGTACATACTGACCCATACGGAGACGTGTCGCTCTGTATTTACCCCCAAGTACATACTGACCCATACGGAGACGTGTCACTCTGTATTTACACCCAAGCACATACTGACCCATACGGAGACGTGTCACTCTGTATTTACACCCAAGCACATACTGACCCATACGGAGACGTGTCTCTCTGTATTTACCCCCAAGCACATACTGACCCATACGGAGACGTGTCACTCTGTATTTACCCCCAAGCACATACTGACCCATACGGAGACGTGTCGCTCTGTATTTACACCCAAGCACATACTGACCCATACGGAGACGTGTCACTCTGTATTTACCCCCAAGCACATACTGACCCATACGGGGACGTGTCTCTCTGTATTTACACCCAAGCACATACTGACCCATACGGAGACGTGTCTCTCTGTATTTACACCCAAGCACATACTGACCCATACGGAGACGTGTCACTCTGTATTTACCCCAAGCACATACTGACCCATACGGAGACGTGTCGCTCTGTATTTACCCCCAAGCACATACTGACCCATACGGAGACGTGTCACTCTGTATTTACACCCAAGCACATACTGACCCATACGGAGACGTGTCACTCTGTATTTACCCCCAAGCACATACTGACCCATACGGAGACGTGTCGCTCTGTATTTACCCCCAAGTACATACTGACCCATACGGAGACGTGTCACTCTGTATTTACCCCAAGCACATACTGACCCATACGGAGACGTGTCGCTCTGTATTTACCCCCAAGCACATACTGACCCATACGGAGACGTGTCACTCTGTATTTACACCCAAGCACATACTGACCCATACAGAGACGTGTCGCTCTGTATTTACACCCAAGCACATACTGACCCATACGGAGACGTGTCGCACTGTATTTACCCCCAAGCACATACTGACCCATACGGAGACGTGTCACTCTGTATTTACACCCAAGCACATACTGACCCATACGGAGACGTGTCACTCTGTATTTACACCCAAGCACATACTGACCCATACAGAGACGTGTCGCTCTGTATTTACACCCAAGCACATACTGACCCATACGGGGACGTGTCGCTCTGTATTTACACCCAAGTACATACTGACCCATACGGAGACGTGTCTCTCTGTATTTACACCCAAGCACATACTGACCCATACGGAGACGTGTCGCTCTGTATTTACACCCAAGCACATACTGACCCATACGGACACGTGTCACTCTGTATTTACACCCAAGCACATACTGACCCATACGGAGACGTGTCGCTCTGTATTTACCCCCAAGCACATACTGACCCATACGGGGACGTGTCCCTCTGTATTTACACCCAAGCACATACTGACCCATACGGAGACGTGTCGCTCTGTATTTACACCCAAGCACATACTGACCCATACGGAGACGTGTCGCTCTGTATTTACACCCAATCACATACTGACCCATACGGAGACGTGTCACTCTGTATTTACCCCCAAGCACATACTGACCCATACGGAGACGTGTCACTCTGTATTTACACCCAAGCACATACTGACCCATACGGAGACGTGTCGCTCTGTATTTACCCCCAAGCACATACTGACCCATACGGAGACGTGTCACTCTGTATTTACACCCAAGCACATACTGACCCATACGGAGACGTGTCACTCTGTATTTACCCCCAAGCACATACTGACCCATACGGAGACGTGTCGCTCTGTATTTACACCCAAGCACATACTGACCCATACGGAGACGTGTCACTCTGTATTTACCCCCAAGCACATACTGACCCATACGGAGACGTGTCACTCTGTATTTACACCCAAGTACATACTGACCCATACGGAGACGTGTCACTCTGTATTTACCCCCAAGCACATACTGACCCATACGGAGACGTGTCTCTCTGTATTTACCCCCAAGCACATACTGACCCATACGGAGACGTGTCGCTCTGTATTTACACCCAAGCACATACTGACCCATACGGGGACGTGTCGCTCTGTATTTACACCAAGCACATACTGACCCATACGGGGACGTGTCGCTCTGTATTTACCCCCAAGCACATACTGACCCATACGGAGACGTGTCGCTCTGTATTTACCCCCAAGTACATACTGACCCATACGGGGACGTGTCTCTCTGTATTTACACCCAAGCACATACTGACCCATACGGAGACGTGTCACTCTGTATTTACCCCCAAGCACATACTGACCCATACGGAGACGTGTCGCTCTGTATTTACCCCCAAGTACATACTGACCCATACGGAGACGTGTCGCTCTGTATTTACACCCAAGCACATACTGACCCATACGGAGACGTGTCACTCTGTATTTACCCCCAAGCACATACTGACCCATACGGAGACGTGTCACTCTGTATTTACACCCAAGCACATACTGACCCATACGGAGACGTGTCGCTCTGTATTTACCCCCAAGCACATACTGACCCATACGGAGACGTGTCGCTCTGTATTTACACCCAAGCACATACTGACCCATACGGAGACGTGTCACTCTGTATTTACCCCCAAGGACATACTGACCCATACGGAGACGTGTCGCTCTGTATTTACCCCCAAGTACATACTGACCCATACGGAGACGTGTCACTCTGTATTTACACCCAAGCACATACTGACCCATACGGAGACGTGTCACTCTGTATTTACACCCAAGCACATACTGACCCATACGGAGACGTGTCTCTCTGTATTTACCCCCAAGCACATACTGACCCATACGGAGACGTGTCACTCTGTATTTACCCCCAAGCACATACTGACCCATACGGAGACGTGTCGCTCTGTATTTACACCCAAGCACATACTGACCCATACGGAGACGTGTCACTCTGTATTTACCCCCAAGCACATACTGACCCATACGGGGACGTGTCTCTCTGTATTTACACCCAAGCACATACTGACCCATACGGAGACGTGTCGCTCTGTATTTACACCCAAGCACATACTGACCCATACGGAGACGTGTCACTCTGTATTTACACCCAAGCACATACTGACCCATACGGGGACGTGTCGCTCTGTATTTACACCCAAGCACATACCGACCCATACGGAGACGTGTCGCTCTGTATTTACCCCCAAGCACATACCGACCCATACGGAGACGTGTCGCTCTGTATTTACACCCAAGCACATACTGACCCATACGGAGACGTGTCGCTCTGTATTTACACCCAAGCACATACTGACCCATACGGAGACGTGTCGCTCTGTATTTACCCCCAAGCACATACTGACCCATACGGAGACGTGTCACTCTGTATTTACCCCCAAGTACATACTGACCCATACGGAGACGTGTCGCTCTGTATTTACCCCCAAGTACATACTGACCCATACGGAGACGTGTCTCTCTGTATTTACACCCAAGCACATACTGACCCATACGGAGACGTGTCTCTCTGTATTTACCCCCAAGCACATACTGACCCATACGGAGACGTGTCGCTCTGTATTTACCCCCAAGTACATACTGACCCATACGGAGACGTGCCGCTCTGTATTTACACCCAAGTACATACTGACCCATACGGAGATGTGTCTCTCTGTATTTACCCCCAAGCACATACTGACCCATACGGAGACGTGTCACTCTGTATTTACCCCCAAGCACATACTGACCCATACAAAGACGTGTCACTCTGTATTTACACCCAAGCACATACTGACCCATACGGAGACGTGTCTCTCTGTATTTACCCCCAAGCACATACTGACCCATACGGAGACGTGTCACTCTGTATTTACACCCAAGCACATACTGACCCATACGGAGACGTGTCTCTCTGTATTTACACCCAAGTACATACTGACCCATACGGAGACGTGTCGCTCTGTATTTACCCCCAAGCACATACTGACCCATACGGAGACGTGTCACTCTGTATTTACACCCAAGCACATACTGACCCATACGGAGACGTGTCTCTCTGTATTTACCCCCAAGCACATACTGACCCATACGGAGACGTGTCGCTCTGTATTTACCCCCAAGTACATACTGACCCATACGGAGACGTGTCGCTCTGTATTTACACCCAAGCACATACTGACCCATATGGAGACGTGTCACTCTGTATTTACACCCAAGCACATACTGACCCATACGGAGACGTGTCGCTCTGTATTTACACCCAAGTACATACTGACCCATACGGAGACGTGTCACTCTGTATTTACACCCAAGCACATACTGACCCATACGGAGACGTGTCACTCTGTATTTACCCCCAAGTACATACTGACCCATACGGAGACGTGTCACTCTGTATTTACCCCAAGCACATACTGACCCATACGGAGACGTGTCGCTCTGTATTTACCCCCAAGCACATACTGACCCATACGGAGACGTGTCACTCTGTATTTACACCCAAGCACATACTGACCCATACGGAGACGTGTCACTCTGTATTTACCCCCAAGCACATACTGACCCATACGGAGACGTGTCGCTCTGTATTTACCCCCAAGTACATACTGACCCATACGGAGACGTGTCACTCTGTATTTACCCCAAGCACATACTGACCCATACAGAGACGTGTCGCTCTGTATTTACCCCCAAGCACATACTGACCCATACGGAGACGTGTCACTCTGTATTTACACCCAAGCACATACTGACCCATACAGAGACGTGTCGCTCTGTATTTACACCCAAGCACATACTGACCCATACGGAGACGTGTCGCACTGTATTTACCCCCAAGCACATACTGACCCATACGGAGACGTGTCACTCTGTATTTACACCCAAGCACATACTGACCCATACGGAGACGTGTCACTCTGTATTTACACCCAAGCACATACTGACCCATACAGAGACGTGTCGCTCTGTATTTACACCCAAGCACATACTGACCCATACGGGGACGTGTCGCTCTGTATTTACACCCAAGCACATACTGACCCATACGGAGACGTGTCTCTCTGTATTTACACCCAAGCACATACTGACCCATACGGAGACGTGTCGCTCTGTATTTACACCCAAGCACATACTGACCCATACGGACACGTGTCACTCTGTATTTACACCCAAGCACATACTGACCCATACGGAGACGTGTCGCTCTGTATTTACCCCCAAGCACATACTGACCCATACGGGGACGTGTCCCTCTGTATTTACACCCAAGCACATACTGACCCATACGGAGACGTGTCGCTCTGTATTTACACCCAAGCACATACTGACCCATACGGAGACGTGTCGCTCTGTATTTACACCCAATCACATACTGACCCATACGGAGACGTGTCACTCTGTATTTACACCCAAGCACATACTGACCCATACGGAGACGTGTCGCTCTGTATTTACCCCCAAGCACATACTGACCCATACGGAGACGTGTCACTCTGTATTTACCCCCAAGCACATACTGACCCATACGGAGACGTGTCACTCTGTATTTACCCCCAAGCACATACTGACCCATACGGAGACGTGTCGCTCTGTATTTACACCCAAGCACATACTGACCCATACGGAGACGTGTCACTCTGTATTTACCCCCAAGCACATACTGACCCATACGGAGACGTGTCACTCTGTATTTACACCCAAGTACATACTGACCCATACGGAGACGTGTCACTCTGTATTTACCCCCAAGCACATACTGACCCATACGGAGACGTGTCTCTCTGTATTTACCCCCAAGCACATACTGACCCATACGGAGACGTGTCGCTCTGTATTTACACCCAAGCACATACTGACCCATACGGGGACGTGTCGCTCTGTATTTACACCAAGCACATACTGACCCATACGGGGACGTGTCGCTCTGTATTTACCCCCAAGCACATACTGACCCATACGGAGACGTGTCGCTCTGTATTTACCCCCAAGTACATACTGACCCATACGGGGACGTGTCTCTCTGTATTTACACCCAAGCACATACTGACCCATACGGAGACGTGTCACTCTGTATTTACCCCCAAGCACATACTGACCCATACGGAGACGTGTCGCTCTGTATTTACCCCCAAGTACATACTGACCCATACGGAGACGTGTCGCTCTGTATTTACACCCAAGCACATACTGACCCATACGGAGACGTGTCGCTCTGTATTTACCCCCAAGCACATACTGACCCATACAGAGACGTGTCGCTCTGTATTTACCCCCAAGCACATACTGACCCATACGGAGACGTGTCACTCTGTATTTACACCCAAGCACATACTGACCCATACGGAGACGTGTCACTCTGTATTTACACCCAAGCACATACTGACCCATACGGAGACGTGTCGCTCTGTATTTACCCCCAAGCACATACTGACCCATACAGAGACGTGTCGCTCTGTATTTACCCCCAAGCACATACTGACCCATACGGAGACGTGTCACTCTGTATTTACCCCCAAGTACATACTGACCCATACGGAGACGTGTCACTCTGTATTTACCCCCAAGTACATACTGACCCATACGGAGACGTGTCGCTCTGTATTTACCCCCAAGCACATACTGACCCATACGGAGACGTGTCGCTCTGTATTTACCCCCAAGCACATACTGACCCATACGGGGACGTGTCTCTCTGTATTTACACCCAAGTACATACTGACCCATACGGAGACGTGTCACTCTGTATTTACCCCCAAGCACATACTGACCCATACGGAGACGTGTCGCTCTGTATTTACACCCAAGCACATACTGACCCATACGGAGACGTGTCACTCTGTATTTACCCCCAAGCACATACTGACCCATACGGAGACGTGTCGCTCTGTATTTACACCCAAGTACATACTGACCCATACGGAGACGTGTCACTCTGTATTTACCCCCAAGCACATACTGACCCATACGGAGACGTGTCTCTCTGTATTTACCCCCAAGCACATACTGACCCATACGGAGACGTGTCGCTCTGTATTTACACCCAAGCACATACTGACCCATACGGGGACGTGTCGCTCTGTATTTACACCAAGCACATACTGACCCATACGGGGACGTGTCGCTCTGTATTTACCCCCAAGCACATACTGACCCATACGGAGACGTGTCGCTCTGTATTTACCCCCAAGTACATACTGACCCATACGGGGACGTGTCTCTCTGTATTTACACCCAAGCACATACTGACCCATACGGAGACGTGTCACTCTGTATTTACCCCCAAGCACATACTGACCCATACGGAGACGTGTCGCTCTGTATTTACCCCCAAGTACATACTGACCCATACGGAGACGTGTCGCTCTGTATTTACACCCAAGCACATACTGACCCATACGGAGACGTGTCGCTCTGTATTTACCCCCAAGCACATACTGACCCATACAGAGACGTGTCGCTCTGTATTTACCCCCAAGCACATACTGACCCATACGGAGACGTGTCACTCTGTATTTACACCCAAGCACATACTGACCCATACGGAGACGTGTCACTCTGTATTTACACCCAAGCACATACTGACCCATACGGAGACGTGTCGCTCTGTATTTACCCCCAAGCACATACTGACCCATACAGAGACGTGTCGCTCTGTATTTACCCCCAAGCACATACTGACCCATACGGAGACGTGTCACTCTGTTTTTACCCCCAAGTACATACTGACCCATACGGAGACGTGTCGCTCTGTATTTACCCCCAAGCACATACTGACCCATACGGAGACGTGTCGCTCTGTATTTACCCCCAAGCACATACTGACCCATACGGAGACGTGTCTCTCTGTATTTACCCCCAAGTACATACTGACCCATACGGAGACGTGTCGCTCTGTATTTACCCCCAAGCACATACTGACCCATACGGAGACGTGTCGCTCTGTATTTACCCCCAAGCACATACTGACCCATACGGGGACGTGTCTCTCTGTATTTACACCCAAGTACATACTGTACCAATGTCTGTTTCTATGCAGGACCGCCCCCCCCCCCCATGGAGGTTTGTAACACTGTATAGAGGTCACATGTAGATGTATTTGATGTTATTAAAATATTATTATTTTCATCTTCGTCCTATGTGGGCGTATATTCTGTGTGTGTCAGCACTACACCAGCCTGTGGTTTGTGACCCCCGTGTGGAGATATTGATTTCTCCCAGTTATATTCCCCGGAGTATGCATACTGTATCCTGTCTCCTATTCTGCATCCTGTTTAATATTAACAAGAAACGAGAGGATTAGGCTGAGCGCTCAGGTCACTACCATTGTTTATTACTAATGGCAGTGACAGGGTTAAGGGGTCAGTCCCTCCTAGGGGCAAAGTGTACTAATGGCAGTGACAGGGTTAAGGGGTCAGTCTCTCCTAGGGGCAAAGTGTACTAATGGCAGTGACATGGTTAAGAGGTCAGTCCCTCTTTGGGGCAAAGTGTACTAATGGCAGTGACATGGTTAAGGGGTCAGTCCCTCCTAGGGGCAAAGTGTACTAATGGCAGTGACAGGGTTAAGGGGCCAGTCCCTCCTAGGGGCAAAGTGTACTAATGGCAGTGACAGGGTTAAGGGATCAGTCCCTCTTAGGGGCAAAGTGCACTAATGGCAGTGACAGGGTTAAGGGGTCAGTCTCTCCTAGGGACAAAGTGTGCTAATGGCAGTGACAGGGTTAAGGTGTCAGTCCCTCCTAGGAGCAAAGTGTACTAATGGCAGTGACATGGTTAAGGGGTCAGTCCTTCCTAGGGGCATAGTGTACTAATGGCAGTGACATGGTTAAGGGGTCAGTTCCTCCTCGGAGCAAAGTGTACTAATGGCAGTGACATGGTTAAGGTGTCAGTCTCTCCTAGGGACAAAGTGTACTAATGGCAGTGACAGGGTTAAGGGGTCAGTCCCTCCTATGAGCAAAGTGTACTAATGGCAGTGACAGGGTTAAGGGGTCAGTTCCTCATAGGAGCAAAGTGTACTAATGGCAGTGACAGGGTTAAGGGGTCAGTCTCTCCTAGGGACAAAGTGTACTAATGGCAGTGACAGGGTTAAGGGGTCAGTCCCTCCTATGAGCAAAGTGTACGAATGGCAGTGACAGGGTTAAGGGGTCAGTCCCTCCTAGGGGCAAAGTGTACTAATGGCAGTGACAGGGTTAAGCGGTCTTAATGCACTTAGATTGTAAGCACTTCGGAGCAGGGATTACCTTTCCTATTGTTACTTTCGTGTCTGAAGATGTTTATTCCCACTCCGTGTTATAATAATATGTCCCGTGTATCACTGCAGTGCCGCGCTGTGTACCTAGATGGCGCTATAAAGATATACATACAACGCCTTCTATAACAACATCTCACACCTGCGTGTTACACAATCATTGTTTACACGCAGGCGCGCAGAGACGTGGGAGGGGGAGGGATCTCCTATGTGTGTTATCACTTTGAGTTCCACAAGAGTTTGCACGGGCAAAGCCCCCATCTCTCCTCCTCTCCCCTTTATTACCTCTCCGCTAAGGACAGTGTGAGGTTAAGCGCACACTGCCCCCTGCAGGGCGCCGGGGAGACAACAGAAGCCAAATATTTGCTTTTACCGTTCAATTTAACGAGACCAATTTGGATAGTGAAAGTCTTTGCAGTGGGTGTTTTCTTGCCAGCGATGTGGGATGGGAGATCAGGAATCTCCCAGCTCTTTGCTGCACCCTTGAGGATACAGATCCCCACGCACAATGTTATACGCAGGAGCGCGTGGCAGCCGTGCCCGCACCTCACGGCCGGACACGTGTCAGCGAGCCACCCCGATAAGGGGCAGAGTTACTTCACAGAGAAGTCACCATGAGCAGGGGGACAGGTGCCAGCATGAGCAGGGGACAGGAGTCACCATGAGCAGGGGGACAGGTGCCAGCATGAGCAGGGGACAGGAGTCACCATGAGCAGGGGGACAGGTGCCACCATGAGCAGGGGACAGGTGCCACCATGAGCAGGGGACAGGAGTCACCATGAGCAGGGGGACAGGAGCCACCATGAGCAGGGGGACAGGAGTCACCATGAGCAGGGGACAGGTGCCACCATGAGCAGGGGGACAGGAGTCACCATGAGCAGGGGACAGGAGTCACCATGAGCAGGGGAACAGGAGTCACCATGAGCAGGGCACAGGAGCCACCACGAGCAGGGGGACAGGAGTCACCACGAGCAGGGGACAGGAGCCACCACGAGCAGGGGACAGGAGCCACCACGAGCAGGGGGACAGGAGTCACCATGAGCAGGGGACAGGAGCCACCATGAGCAGGGGACAGGAGTCACCATGAGCTGGGGACAGGAGCCACCATGAGCAGGGGGACAGGTGCCACGTGCCACCATGAGCAGGGGGACAGGTGCCACCATGAGCAGGGGACAGGAGTCACCATGAGCAGGGGGACAGGTGCCACCATGAGCAGGGGGACAGGAGTCACCATGAGCAGGGGACAGGAGCCTCCATGAGCAGGGGACAGGAGCCTCCATGAGCAGGGGACAGGAGCCACCATGAGCAGGGGACAGGAGTCACCATGAGCAGGGGGACAGGAGTCACCATGAGCAGAGGACAGGAGTCACCATGAGCAGAGGACAGGTGCCACCATGAGCAGAGGACAGGAGTCACCATGAGCAGGGGACAGGAGTCACCATGAGCAGGGGACAGGAGTCACCATGAGCAGGGGGACAGGTGCCACCATGAGCAGGGGACAGGAGTCACCATGAGCAGGGGACAGGAGTCACCATGAGCAGGGGGGCAGGAGTCACCATGAGCAGGGGGACAGGAGTCACCATGAGCAGGGGGACAGGAGTCACCATGAGCAGGGGCACAGGAGTCACCATGTGCAGAGGACAGGAGTCACCATGTGCAGGGGACAGGAGTCACCATGAGCAAGGAACAGGAGTCACCATGAGCAGGGGAGAAGAGCCACCATGAGCAGGGGACAGGAGTCACCATGAGCAGGGGACAGGAGTCACCATGAGCAGGGGACAGGAGTCACCATGTGCAGGGGACAGGAGTCACCATGAGCAGGGGGACAGGAGTCACCATGAGCAGGGGACAGGAGTCACCATGAGCAGGGGACAGGAGCCACCATGAGCAGGGGGACAGGAGCCACCATGAGCAGGGGACAGGAGCCACCATGAGCAGGGGGACAGGTGTCACCATGAGCAGGGGACAGGAGTCACCATGAGCAGGGGGACAGGAGCCACCATGAGCAGGGGACAGGAGTCACCATGAGCAGGGAACAGGTGCCACCATGAGCAGGGGGACAGGTGTCACCATGAGCAGGGGGACAGGAGTCACCATGAGCAGGGGACAGGTGCCACCATGAGCAGGGGACAGGAGTCACCATGAGCAGGGGACAGGAGCCACCATGAGCAGGGGACAGGTGCCACCATGAGCAGGGGACAGGAGTCACCATGAGCAGGGGACAGGAGTCACCATGAGCAGGGGGACAGGTGCCACCATGAGCAGGGGACAGGAGCCACCATGAGCAGGGGACAGGTGCCACCATGAGCAGGGGACAGGAGTCACCATGAGCAGGGGACAGGAGTCACCATGAGCAGGGGACAGGAGTCACCATGAGCAGGGGACAGGAGTCACCATGAGCAGGGGGACACGTGCCACCTTCCTGTACTGGGTGACATGAAGAATTTGGCCTCCTCGTTCCTCAGTCTCGATGACAGGTATCACCAAAATAACTGTCCCCTAAAAAGGACACGCAGGGTCGCAGAAATTACCCCCCACCGCCTAACCCACAGGGGGGCGACGAGCTATTCAAATAGCAGCGGTACTGATCCAGAATGCAATATACCGTATATATGTTACACAAGGAAGCAGGACTATAACAGCGGGGAGAGAGAGGGGGGAGAGAAAGAGAGTGGGGGGAGAGACAGAAGGGGGAGAAAGAGAGGGGAGGAGAGAGGGGGAGAGACAGAAAAGGGGAGGGAGAGGGGGGAGAGAGAGACAGACAAGGAGAGGGAGATGGTGAGAGAGACAGAGAGAGGGTGGAGAGAGAGAGACAGAAGAGGGGTGCAGCGAGGAGAGAGAAAGGGAGGTGGGGGGACAGGGACAGAGAGGGAGGAGAAAGGGACGGAAAGAGGGAGGGAGAGACAGAGGAGAGGGAGGGAGAGGGAGACATACAGGGAGGGGAGAAGATGGACAGAGAGGAGGAGGAGAGAGGGGAGGGCAGAGAGGGGAGGAGAGAGGGGAGAGGGAGAGAGAGAGAGAGAGAGAGAGAGAGAGAGAGAAGTGGGAGGGACAGAGAGGAGGAGGAGAGAGGGAGGGCCGAGAGGGACAGAGAGAGGGGGCATAGAGCGGAGAGGATAGGGGAGGGCAGAGAGTGAGGAGAGAGAGAGAGAGGAGAGAGAGAGAGAGAGAGAGAGAGAGAGAGAGAGAGAGAGAGGGGGAGAGAGAGAGAGAGAGAGAGAGAGAGAAGTGAGGGACAGAGGCAAAAGGAAAAAATATATCAAAAGCTATTTAAAAAGTACTTTCCTTATATCGCAGCCCCAGCAATATCCTGTGCCTGGGAAATAAACCCGTGCTGCAGTGTCACTCACTCACTCACTGCTGCAGTGTCACTCACTCACTCACTGCTGCAGTGTCACTCACTCACTGCTGCGGTGTCACTCACTCACTCACTGCTGCAGTGTCACTCACTCACTGCTGCAGTGTTACTCACTCACTGCTGCAGTGTTACTCACTCACTGCTGCAGGGTCACTCACTCACGCTGCAGTGTCACTCACTCACGGCTGCAGTGTCACTCACTCACGGCTGCAGTGTCACTCACTCACTGCTGCAGTGTCACTCACTCACTGCTGCAGTGTCACTCACTCACCTGCGGCAGTGTCACTCACTCACTGCGCAGTGTCACTCACTCACTGCTGCAGGTGTCACTCACTCACTGCTGCAGTGTCACTCACTCACTGCTGCAGGGTCACTCCTCACTGCTGCAGGGTCACTCACTCACTGCTGCGGTGTCACTCACTTACTGCTGCGGTGTCACTCACTCACTGCTGCGGTGTCACTCACTCACTGCTAGCGGTGTCACTCACTCACTGCTGCGGTGTCACTCACTCACTGCTGCGGTGTCACTCACTCACTGCTGCGGTGTCACTCACTCACTGCTGCGGTGTCACTCACTCACTGCTGCAGTGTCACTCACTTGCTGCGGTGTCACTCACTGCTGCAGTGTCACTCAACTCACTGCTGCAGTGTCACTCACCTCACTGCTGCAGTGTACACTCACTCACTGCTGCAGTGTCACTCACTCACTGCTGCAGTGTCACTCACTCACTGCTGCGGTGTCACTCACTCACTGCTGCGGTGTCACTCACTCACTGCTGCGGTGTCACTCACTCACTGCTGCGTGTCACTCACTCACTGCTGCGGTGTCACTCACTCACTGCTGCGGTGTCACTCACTCACTGCTGCGGTGTCACTCACTCACTGCTGCGTGTCACTCACTACTGCTGCGGTGTCACTCACTCACTGCTGCGGTGTCACTCACTCACTGCTGCGGTGTCACTCACTTCACTGCTGTGGGTGTCACTCACTCACTGCTGCGGTGTCACTCACTCACTGCTGCGGTGTCACTCACTCACTGCTGCGGTGTCACTCACTCACTGCTGCGGTGTCACTCACTCACTGCTGCGGTGTCACTCACTCACTGCTGCGGTGTCACTCACTCACTGCTGCGGTGTCACTCACTTACTGCTGCGGTGTCACTCACTCACTGCTGCGGTGTCACTCACTCACTGCTGCGGTGTCACTCACTCACTGCTGCGGTGTCACTCACTCACTGCTCGCGGTGTCACTCACTCACTGCTGCGGTGTCACTCACTCACTGCTGCGGTGTCACTCACTCACTGCTGCGGGTCACTCACTCACTGCTGCAGTGTACTCACTCACTGCTGCAGTGTCACTCACTCACTGCTGCAGGGTCACTCACTCACTGCTGCAGGGTCACTCACTCACTGCTGCAGTGTCACTCACTCACTGCTGCGGTGTCACTCACTCACTGCTGCGGTGTTAATCACTCACTGCTGCAGTGTCACTCACTCACTGCTGCAGTGTCACTCACTCACTGCTGCAGTGTTACTCACTTACTGCTGCGGTGTTAATCACTCACTGCTGCAGTGTCACTCACTCACGGGCAGTGTTACTCACGTTAGGGTGGGGTTAGGGTGGGGTTTTTAATGCTCCTGGGGCAATAAGTGTAAGAAACAGCCCTAAATTTAGCAGAGGGGGGCTCCCGTGGGCAGCAAAGGGGGGGGTGGTAACCATGGGCAGCAGAGGGGGGGTGGCTCCCGTGGGCAGCAGTGGGGGGTGGCTCCCGTGGGCAGCAGTGGGGGGTGGCTCCCGTGGGCAGTAGAGGGGGTGGCTCCCGTGGGCAGCAGTGGGTGGTGGCTTCCGTGGGCAGCAGTGGGGGGTGGCTCCCGTGGGCAGCAGAGGGGGGTGGCTCCCGTGGGCAGCAGAGGGGGGGTGGCTCCCGTGGGCAGCAGAGGGGGGGGTGACTCCCGTGGGCAGCAGAGGGGGGGTGACTCCCTTGTCACCCCCTAATGTGTCACACAGGGGGTTACTTCTGTCCCTTGTCACCCCTCAATGTGTAACACGGAGGGTTACTTCTGTCCCTTGTCACCCCTCAATGTGTAACACGGGGAGTGACTTCTGTCCCTTGTCACCCCCCCAATGTGTAACACGGGAGGTTACTTCTGTCCCTTGTCACCCCTCGATGTGTCACACAGGGGGTTACTTCTGTCCCTTGTCACCCCCCAATGTGTCACCCAGGGGGTTACTTTTCTTGTCCCTTGTCACCCCTCAATGTGTAACACGGGGGGTTACTTCTGTCCCTTGTCACCCCCCAATGTGTCACACAGAGGGTTACTTCTGTCCCTTGTCACCCCTCAATGTGTAACACGGGGGTGACTTCTGTCCCTTGTCACCCCCCCAATGTGTAACACGGGGGGTTACTTCTGTCCCTTGTCACCCCTCGATGTGTCACACAGGGGGTTACTTCTGTCCCTTGTCACCCCCCAATGTGTCACACAGGGGGTTACTTCTGTCCCTTGTCACTCGGGTCTTGGAGGAACAAACTCAAAGGGACTTCTGTCTGTCATTGTGTGGAGAGATATAGGTCCCACTGTGACCCCGGCGTGGGATGGACAAGTGACCCCCCTATGATACATCGCGTTTGCCCCAGGGGGCCCATTCTGTCACTGAGTGACCCTTCTGCGGGACACACACTTGTGACACTGGGACGGAAGCACACACTGCTACATGAACACAACGAGCCGGAGACACACAGTACGAGGAGGTTCGGTGTCAGTATCAGAGTATCCGGCTGCAGCACTTGTCACTGGGTTCACACGCGGAGAAGTGGAGGATCCGGAACATTCCTCAGTAACCTGCAGGCGCCCGGGGCTCAGGCAGTGCGTGTGAGATGTACAGGAATGTGTCAACCGGAGAACTGTCCTGTCACCCCCCGGAGAACTGTCCTAACCGCCACCCCCCACCCCCCGGAGAACTGTCCTAACCACCACCCCCCGGAGAACTGTCCTAACCGCCCCCCCCCACCCCCCGGAGAACTGTCCTAACCGCCACCCCCCACCCCCCTGGAGAACTGTCCTAACTGCCACCCCCCCCCGGAGAACTGTCCTAACCGCCACCCCCCACCCCCCGGAGAACTGTCCTATCCGCCACCCCCCACCCCCGGAGAACTGTCCTAACCGCCACCCCCCGGAGAACTGTCCTAACCGCCACCCCCCGGAGAACTGTCCTAACCGCCACCCCCCACCCCCGGAGAACTGTCCTAACCGCCACCCCCCGGAGAACTGTCCTAACCCCCACCCCCCGGAGAACTGTCCTAACCGCCACCCCCCACCCCTCGGAGAACTGTCCTAACCGCCACCCCCCGGAGAACTGTCCTAACCGCCACCCCCCACCCCCCAGAGAACTGTCCTAACCGCCACCCCCCACCCCCCAGAGAACTGTCCTAACCGCCACCCCCCGGAGAACTGTCCTAACCGCCACCCCCCACCCCCGGAGAACTGTCCTAACCGCCACCCCCCCACCCCCGGAGAACTGTCCTAACCGCCACCCCCCGGAGAACTGTCCTAACCGCCACCCCCCGGAGAACTGTCCTAACCGCCACCCCCCACCCCCGGAGAACTGTCCTAACCGCCACCCCCCGGAGAACTGTCCTAACCCCCACCCCCCGGAGAACTGTCCTAACCGCCACCCCCCACCCCTCGGAGAACTGTCCTAACCGCCACCCCCCGGAGAACTGTCCTAACCGCCACCCCCCACCCCCAGAGAACTGTCCTAACCGCCACCCCCCACCCCCCAGAGAACTGTCCTAACCGCCACCCCCCGGAGAACTGTCCTAACCGCCACCCCCCACCCCCGGAGAACTGTCCTAACCGCCACCCCCCGGAGAACTGTCCTAACCCCACCCCCCGGAGAACTGTCCTAACCGCCACCCCCCACCCCTCGGAGAACTGTCCTAACCGCCACCCCCCAGAGAACTGTCCTAACCGCCACCCCCCACCCCCCAGAGAACTGTCCTAACTGCCACCCCCCCCCCCGGAGAACTGTCCTAACCGCCACCCCCCACCCCCCAGAGAACTGTCCTAACCGCCACCCCCCAGAGAACTGTCCTAACCGCCACCCCCCGGAGAACTGTCCTAACCGCCACATCCCACCCCCGGAGAACTGTCCTAACCGCCAACCCCCAGAGAACTGTCCTAACCCCCACCCCCCAGAGAACTGTCCTAACCGCCACCCCCCACCCCTCGGAGAACTGTCCTAACCGCCACCCCCCGGAGAACTGTCCTAACCGCCACCCCCCACCCCCCAGAGAACTGTCCTAACCGCCACCCCCCACCCCCCAGAGAACTGTCCTAACCGCCACCCCCCGGAGAACTGTCCTAACCGCCACCCCCCACCCCCCTGGAGAACTGTCCTAACCGCCACCCCCCACCCCCCTGGAGAACTGTCCTAACTGCCACCCCCCCCCGGAGAACTGTCCTAACCGCCACCCCCCCACCCCCCGGAGAACTGTCCTAACCGCCACCCCCCACCCCCCAGAGAACTGTCCTAACTGCCACCCCCCCCCCCCGGAGAACTGTCCTAACCGCCACCCCCCACCCCCCGGAGAACTGTCCTAACCGCCACCCCCCACCCCCGGAGAACTGTCCTAACCGCCACCCCCCGGAGAACTGTCCTAACCGCCACCCCCCGGAGAACTGTCCTAACCGCCACCCCCCCACCCCCGGAGAACTGTCCTAACCGCCACCCCCCGGAGAACTGTCCTAACCCCCACCCCCCGGAGAACTGTCCTAACCGCCACCCCCCACCCCTCGGAGAACTGTCCTAACCGCCACCCCCCGGAGAACTGTCCTAACCGCCACCCCCCACCCCCCAGAGAACTGTCCTAACCGCCACCCCCCACCCCCCAGAGAACTGTCCTAACCGCCACCCCCCGGAGAACTGTCCTAACCGCCACCCCCCACCCCCGGAGAACTGTCCTAACCGCCACCCCCCGGAGAACTGTCCTAACCCCCACCCCCCGGAGAACTGTCCTAACCGCCACCCCCCGGAGAACTGTCCTAACCGCCACCCCCCACCCCTCGGAGAACTGTCCTAACCGCCACCCCCCGGAGAACTGTCCTAACCGCCACCCCCCACCCCCCAGAGAACTGTCCTAACCGCCACCCCCCACCCCCCAGAGAACTGTCCTAACCGCCACCCCCCGGAGAACTGTCCTAACCGCCACCCCCCCACCCCCCTGGAGAACTGTCCTAACTGCCACCACCCCCCCCCGGAGAACTGTCCTAACCGCCACCCCCCACCCCCCAGAGAACTGTCCTAACTGCCACCCCCCCCCCCCGGAGAACTGTCCTAACCGCCACCCCCCACCCCCCGGAGAACTGTCCTAACCGCCACCCCCCCACCCCCGGAGAACTGTCCTAACCGCCACCCCCCGGAGAACTGTCCTAACCGCCACCCCC
>NC_134484.1:4603671-4630416 GCF_040206685.1 Ascaphus truei
TGCGTGTCTCACACTCACACCTGCCCCTGCGTGTCTCACACTCACACCTACCCCTGCGTGTCTCACACTCACTCACACCTGGCCCTGAGTGTCTCACACTCACTCACACCTGCCCCTGCGTGTCTCACACTCACTCACAACTGCCCCTACGTATCTCACACTCACTCACACCTGCCCCTGCGTGTCTCACACTCACACCTGCCCCTGCGTGTCTCACACGCACACCTGCCCCTGCATGTCTCACACTCACTCACACCTGCCCCTGCGTGTCTCACACACACTCACGCCTGCCCCTGCGTGTCTCACACTCACACCTGCCCCTGCGTGTCTCACACTCACACCTGCCCCTGCGTGTCTCACACTCACTTACACCTGCCCCTGCGTGTCTCACACTCACTCACACCTGCCCCTGATAAAGATAAAGGGGTAACACGGAGTACAGAGATGTTCTAGATAAAGGGGTAACACGGAGTACAGAGCTGTTCTAGATAAAGGGGTAACACGGAGTACAGAGATGTTCTAGATAAAGGGGTAACATGGAGTACAGAGCTGTTCTAGATAAAGGGGTAACACGGAGTCCAGAGCTGTTCTAGATAAAGGGGTAACACTGAGTACAGAGCTGTTCTAGATAAAGGGGTAACACGGAGTACAGAGATGTTCTAGATAAAGGGGTAACACGGAGTACAGAGCTGTTCTAGATAAAGGAGTAACACAGAGTAGAGACATGTTCTAGATAAAGGGGGTAACACGGAGTAGAGACATGTTCTAGATAAAGGGGTAACACGGAGTAGAGAGCTGTTCTAGATAAAGGGGTAATGGAGTAGAGACATGGTCTAGATAAAGGGGTAACGGAGTAGAGAGCTGTTCTAGATAAAGGGGTAACGGAGTAGAGAGCTGTTCTAGATAAAGGGGTAACGGAGTAGAGACATGTTCTAGATAAAGGGGGTAACGGAGTAGAGACATGTTCTAGATAAAGGGGTAACGGAGTAGAGAGCTGTTCTAGATAAAGGGGTAACGGAGTAGAGACATGTTCTAGATAAAGGGGTAACACGGAGTAGAGACATGTTCTAGATAAAGGGGGTAACACGGAGTAGAGACATGTTCTAGATAAAGGGGGTAACACGGAGTAGAGACATGTTCTAGATAAAAGGGGTAACACGGAGTAGAGACATGTTCTAGATAAAGGGGTAATACGGAGTAGAGACATGTTCTAGATAAAGGGGTAACACGGAGTAGAGACATGTTCTAGATAAAGGGGTAACACGGAGTAGAGATATGTTCTAGCTGCCGGGGCCTGAAACTCACATCACAGAGCCCGTTCCAGTGGTGCAGGGGTTAATGCATGACGCACACTTAACATGCTTTCTAAGCCTATGTAACTGTGACTCACTGAGATCAGAGGAAGCGCAAAGGGGAGAGGGGGAGAGACCTCGGGAGAGGGGGAGAGAGGAGAGAGAGATTCGGGAGAGGAAGAGGGAGAGAAACTCGGGAGAGGGGGGGAGTGAGAATCGGGAGAGGGGGAGAGAGAATCGGGAGAGGAAGAGGGAGAATCAGGAGTGGGGGGGAGAGAGAATCGGGAGAGGGGGAGAGAGAATCGGGAGAGGGGGAGGGAGAGAGAATCGGGAGGGGGGGAGAGAGAATCGGGAGGGGGGGAGAGAGAATCGGGAGAGGGGGAGAGAGAATCGGGCGAGGGGGAGAGAGAATCGGGCGAGGGGGGGAAGAGAATCGGGCGAGGGGGGGGAAGAGAATCGGGCGAGGGGGGGAAGAGAATCGGGCGAGGGGGGAGAGAGGAAAGACGTGGGAGAGAGAGACTCGGGAGTGGGGAGAGAGACTCGGGAGTGGGGGAGAGAGACTCGGGAGTGGGGGAGAGAGTCAGGAGTGGGGGAGAGAGTCAGGAGTGGGGGAGAGAGACTCGGGAGTGGGGGAGAGAGACTCGGGAGTGGGGGAGAGAGACTCGGGAGTGGGGGAGAGAGACTCGGGAGTGGGGGACAGAAAATCGGGAGCGGGGGGAAAGAGTCTGGAGAGAATCAAAAGAGAGGGGAGAGAATCCGGAGATGTAAGTGACAGAAGAGATGTGAGTGACAGGAGGGGACATGTGAGTGACAGGAGGGGACATGTGAGTGACAGGAGGGGACATGTGTGAGGAGATGTGAGAGATGTGAGTGACAGGAGAAGTGAGTGAGGGGAGATGTGAGTGAGGGAAGATGTGAGTGAGGGGAGATGTGAGTGAGGGAAGATGTAAGTGACAAGAGATGTGAGTGACAAGAGATGTAAGTGACAGGAGATGTGAGTGAGGGGAGATGTGAGTGAGGGGAGATGTGAGTGACATGAGAGGTGAGTGAGGGGAGATGTGAGTGACAGGAGATGTGAATGAGGGAAGATGTGAGTGAGGGAAGATGTGACTAACAGGAAATGTGAGTGAGGGGAGATGTGAGTGAGGGAAGATGTGAGTAACAGGAAATGTGAGTGGGGGGATATGTGAGTGACAGGAGATGTGAGTGAGAGGATATGTAAGTGACAGGAGATGTGAGTGAGAGGAGATGTGAGTGAGAGGACATGTGAGTGTGGGAAGATGTGAGTGAGGGAAGATGTGAGTGAGAGGAGATGTGAGTGAGAGGATATGTAAGTGACAGGAGATGTGAGTGAGCGGAGATGTGAGTGAGGGAAGATATAAGTGAGAGGAGATGTGAGTGTGAGGAGATGTGAGTGAGCAAAGATGTGTGAGGGAAGATGTGAGTGAGGGTAGATGTGAGTGACAGGAGATGTGAGTGACAGAAGATGTGAGTGTGAGGAGATGTGAGTGAGGGAAGATGTGAGTGAGAGGAGATGTGAGTGAGGGAAGATGTGAGTGCGAGGAGATGTGAGTGAGCAAAGATGTGTGAGGGAAGATGTGACTGAGAGGAGATGTGAGTGAGGGAAGATGTGAGTGAGAGGAGATGTGAGTGAGGGAAGATGTGAGTGCGGGGAGATGTGAGTGAGCAAAGATGTGTGAGGGAAGATGTGAGTGTGGGAAGATGTGAGTGAGGGGAGATGTGAGTGAGGGGAGATGTGAGTGAGGGAAGATGTGAGAGGATATGGGAGTGACAAGAGATGTGAGGGAGGGGAGATGTGAGTGACAGGAGATGTGAGGGAGAGGACATGTGAGTGAGAGAAGATGTGAGTGTGGGAAGATGTGAGTGAGAGGAGATGTGAGTGACAGGAGATGTGAGTGACAGGAGATGTGAGGGAGGGAAGATATAAGTGAGAGGAGATGTGAGTGTGAGGAGATGTGAGTGAGGGGAGATGTGAGTGAGGGGAGATGTGAGTGAGAGGTGATGTGAGTGAGGGGAGATGTGAGTGAGAGGAGATGTGAGTGAGCAAAGATGTGTGAGGGAAGATGTGAGTGAGGGTAGATGTGAGTGACAGAAGATGTGAGTGTGAGGAGATGTGAGTGAGCAAAGATGTGTGAGGGAAGATGTGAGCGAGAAGAGATGTGAGTGAGGGAAGATGTGAGTGAGAGGAGATGTGAGTGAGGGAAGATGTGAGAGGAGATGTTAGTGAGCAAAGATGTGTGAGGGAAGATGTGAGTGGGAGAGGAGATGAGTGAGAGGAGATGTGAGTGAGGGGAGATGTGAGTGATAGGAGAAACACTCTCCCTCAGTTTCTCTCCCTCACTCTCTCAGTCTCTCTCTGTTTCTCCCTCACTCTCTCTGTTTCTCCCTCCTCTCTCAGTCTCTCTCCCTCACTCTCTCTGTTTCCCCCTCCTCTCTCAGCTATACATTCCCCAGACATCCCCCCATGTGGAACCTCTTATCTGCCCCCTCTCCCTGTGAGTATGAGATGTACTCTCCTCCCCCCCCCATCTCCTCCCAGAGACCACAGAGGGAACCAACCCCAACCTTCCCGTGTCATACAGCCACACTCACACCGCAGGACACCAGGCACCATTACCATGGCAACGGGGCACTCACCCTCACCGTGCATGCAACAACGCAGGACACCAGGCACCTGGAAGTCGGGCGATCATGAGGTGATAGCATCCTGATCACAGGGCTATAGGCGACCATGCGGTGATAGCACCCTGAGCACAGGGCTATAGGCGATCATGCAGTGATAGCACCCTGAGCACCGGGCTATAGGCGATCATGCAGTGATAGCACCCTGAGCACAGGGCTATAGGCGACCATGCGGTGATAGCACCCTGAGCACAGGGCTATAGGCGACCATGACGTGATAGCACCCTGAGCACAGGGCTATAGGCGATCATGCAGTGATAGCATCCTGAGCACAGGGCTATAGGCGACCATGAGGTGATAGCACCCTGAGCACAGGGCTATAGGCGACTATGAAGTGATAGCACCCTGAGCACAGGGCTATAGGCGATCATGCGGTGATAGCACCCTGAGCACAGGGCTATAGGCGATCATGCAGTGATAGCACCCTGAGCACAGGGCTATAGGCGACCATGAGGTGATAGCACCCTGAGCACAGGGCTATAGGCGATCATGCAGTGATATCACCCTGAGCACAGGACTATAGGCGACCATGCGGTGATAGCACCCTGAGCACAGGACTATAGGCGACCATGCAGTGATAGCACCCTGAGCACAGGACTATAGGCGACCATGCGGTGATAGCACCCTGAGCACAGGGCTATAGGCGACCATGCGGTGATAGCACCCTGAGCACAGGACTATAGGTGATCATGCAGTGATAGTACCCTGAGCACAGGACTATAGGTGACTATGATGTGATATCACCCTGAGCACAGGACTATAGGCGACCATGAAGTGATAGCACCCTGAGCACAGGGCTATAGGCGACCATATGCTGCGTTACTAAATATAAAACATATTCTGGGAAACGAGGGCACAAGGGTTAAGTTACCAACTTGGGGAGCCATACGCTACCAACACTATGAGATATCAGGGGTTGGGTTACCATCAGGGCACATGCAGTGTAATAGCGGTGGGTGCCACTGAGGAGAGACCCCCTGCAGAGCTGTGTGTGACATAGACGTAAGAATAATATATACCAGCCGAGGCCATTACATCATAATAATAATAATAATAATATTTATTTGTACGACGCATATCTGGAACGCTGCGCATAGAATTGAGCAGCCAGTACCAGTCCCTGCCCCACAGAGCTTACAATCTAAGCTCTGGTGCCGGAAGCACAAGAAGATAGCGAGACATGGATAGGATCTGGCAGGGTTTGAACTCCCAGCCAGTGAGAGCAGCTGTTAGGTACTCACTACTCCTAATTATGGGTTGCATTTATCTGACCCCTTTGTGATGATAACATTACTTGCACATGAACCCCTCTTTCTCCATCGCGCAGAACACACAGAGCAAGTTCAGCAGCAGCACAAGTAGGTTAAGTACACATGACCCCCCCTTCTTTTATCCCTGGTACCTCCAGCCCTCCTCCTATCCTGCCAAACATGAGGTAACTAGTGACTCGCCAGCAGGCCTCAGTGAGCGGCCAGTGGGCGGTGGTACCAACCTTCATCAGGGGTGGAGTCCGAGTCCGGTCTGGATACTCCCAGAGTGGTCACATCTTGGCCACTGGCCACTTTCTCCGCCTCGTCTTCCCTCTCTGGTCTCGGCTCCTGCTGTGTTTCCTTGGACACTGGACGATTCTGGGTAAACGTGGCTGTTTCTAATGCAACCTGTAGGCCCTCCTGTTTGTTGGCCTCCTGTAAGTCTTTTACTTCTAACCTTGGCTTCTGTTGCCTGGTCCCTTGTGTATCTTCAGACACTGGAAATGTATTGACGCAGGTGTCTGCAGCTGACCCTGCCGGCAGGTCCTTCTGCTTGTTGGCCTCCGGTAAGTCCTCTCGATCCTTTACTTCTAACATTGTCTTCTGTTGCCTGGTCCCCTGTGTATCTTCTGACACTGGAAGTTTCTTGATACAAGTGTCTGCATCTGACACGACCTGCGGGTCCTCCTGCTTAACCTCTGCTTCCAGCTTCTTAGAAGACATGTGTGTCTCTCCTGACACTGGAGGACTCTGGGTAATAGTGGTTGTAACAGACACAACTTGCAGGTCCCTCTGTGTTTTGAACAGCTGCCCTTTATCTTCTGTCATTGGCTCCTGCTGCCTGGTCCCTTTCGAATCAGAGACCATTGGCCAGTCCTCCTGCTGCTTGGCATCCTGTGTCTCAGACACTGGAGGATTCTGGGTACAAGCGGCTGTATGCGACACAGCCTTTATGTCCCCCAACTTCATGTCCTCTGGCTTTGACTGCTCCCGACTTCCCTCCTGTCTGATCTCTAGCAGCACATGTTTATAGGTTGAGGTGGTCACTGTACTGGTCGCCATCTTTATTTCAATCACCTCCTCCATCTTCTGCACATGTCCATGTTTGTTCTCATAGGCCACAGGACTCAGAACTCTGTGTAACCCCGCTACCTCCCTCTCTGCCCACTCACTACCCTTCTTCTGCCTGATGTCCTGCTTGGTCTCTGCCTTTGGTGGTTCAGAAGCAGAGATCACTTCACTTAGAAACTTCTGTATCTCAACTGCCTCCCTCTTCTCCCTCTTTCTCTTGTCCTCTTCCACTTCTATATTTCTATCGGCCTCCTCCATCTCTCCCTTTATTTTGTTCTCTTCCCTTCTATTCTCCTGCCTGATCTCTTGTTTGTTCTCTGTCTTTTGATGTGCAGGGTCAGAGGTAATTGGGCCTACACTCTTCTGCAACTCAACTCCCTTCTCTTCAACTGTCTCATTGTTGAACTTGTCTACCTTACTCTTCACCCCCTTCTCCTGAGCAGCCTCTTGCTGGGTCTCTGGCTCTGGAAGCTTGGGATCAGAAGTCACTGGACCTGGAGCTACCTGGACTTCTGCAGTTTTCTCCTTTCCTGCCTCATTCTGGACCTTCTCTTTCTCCGTCTGCCCCTTGATTTCTTCCTTCCTCTCCACTTTAGTCTCTGCCTTTGGAGGTTGAAGGGCAGAGATCACTGAACTTAGAGCTACCTGTAGCACTGATTTCTGTGTCCCCTCTATGTCTACCCTTGTCTTGGCCTCCTTCCCCTTTTTCTGTTTGCTCTCTGCTTTTGCTGGTTCAGGGGTACAGGTCACTGGACTTGTAACCTTAGCTGCCTCCTTAATTTCCTCCTTCCCTAGCTTGACCTCCTCCCGCTTCTTGTCCTGCTGCGTGGGCTGCATGGTCTCTGCCTTTGGTGGTTCTGTGGCAGCTGTGCTGACAATCTTCTGTAACTCAACTCCCTTCTCCTTCCCTGCCTCCTTCTTGACCTCCTCTTTCTCCATCTGCCTCTTGGATTCTCCCTTGATCTTCTCCTGCCTAGTCTCCAATTTAGTCTCTGCCTTTGGAGGTTCAGGGCCAGAGGTCACAGGACTTGCAGCTACATGTAGCTCAGTTTTCATCTCCTTTCCTACCTCCTCCTTGACCTCTTTCTCTGCCTGACCCTTGATTTCTCCCTTCATCTTCTCCTGTCTGGTGTCCACTTTAGTCTCTGCCTTTGGAGGTTCTGGGGCAGAGGTCACTGAGCTTAGAGGTACCTGTACCACTGATTTCGCCATCTCTACCTCCTTAGTCCCTATCCTCCTCTTGGCCTCTTTCCGCTTCTCCTGTTTGATCTCTGCCTTTGCTGGTTCGGGGGCAGAGGTCACAGGACTTGCAGTTACATGTAGTTCAGTTTTCAGCTCCTTTCCTACCTCCTCCTTGACCTCTTTCTCTGCCTGACCCTTGATTTCTCCCTCCCTCTTGTCCTGTCTGATGTCCACTTTAGTCTCTGCCTTTGGAGACTCTGGGGCAGAGATCACTGAACGTAGAGCTACCTGTACCACTGATTTCTCCATCTCTACCTCGTCATTCACTACCCTCCTCTTGGCCTCCTTCCCCTTCTGCTGTTTGATCTCTGCCTTTGCTGGTTCAGGGGTACAGGTCACTGAATTTGTATCCTTAGCTGCCTCCTTAATTTCCTCCTTCTCTAGCTTGACCTCCTCCCTCCTCTTGTCCTGCTGGGTCGGCTGCGTAGTTTCTGCCTTTGGTGGTTCTGTGGCAGCTGTGCTGACAATCTTCTGTAACTCAACTCCCTTCGCCTCCCCGGCCTCCTTCTTGAACTTCTCTGCCTTACTTGTTGCCTCCACCCCCCTTTTCTCATGAGCAGCCTCTTGAGGAGTCTCTGCCTTTGGAAGTTTGGAGTCGGAGGTCACTGGACCTAGAGCTACCTGTACCTCTGCTGTCTTCTCCTTCCCTGCCTCCTCTTTGACCTCCTCTCTCTGTGTCTGCCTCTTGGATGCTGCCTTGCTCTTCTTCTCCTGCCTATTCTCCAATTTAGTCTCTGTAATGGGAGGGTCAGAGGTCACAGGACTTACAGCTACATGTAGGTCACTTTTCTGTTGCTTTCCTGCCTTCACCTTGACCTCCTCTTTCTCCATCTGCCCTTGGGAGTCTCCCTTCCTTTTCTCCTGTCTGGTCTGCAATTTAACCTCTACCTTTGGAGGTTCTGGGGCAGAGGCCACAGGACTTAAAGTTACATGTAGATCAGTTTTATGCTCCTTCTCTACCTCCTCCTTGACCTCCTCTTTCTCTATCTGACTCTTGATTTCTCCCTCCCTCTTCTCCTGTCTGGTGTCCATTTTAGTCTCTGCCTTTGGAGGTTCTGGGGCAGAGGGCACTGAACATAGAGCTACCTGTACCACTGACTTCTCCATCTCTACCTCCTCATTCCCTACCCTCCTCTTGGCCTCCTTCCGCTTCTCCTGTTTGATCTCTGCCTTTGCTGGTTCAGGGGTAGAGGTCACTGGACTTGTAACCTTAGCTGCCTCCTTAATTTCCTCCTTCTCTTGCTTGTTTTTGACCCCCTCCCTCCTCTTGTCCTGCCGGGTAACCTGCTTGGTCTCTGGCTTTGGGGGTTCAGAGGCAGCTGGACTTGGAGTCTGCTGTATCTGAACTGATTCCTCTTTCTTGACCTCCTCTTTCTGCCCCTTGGCTTCTCCCTTCCTCTTCTCCTGCCTGGTCCCCAATATAGCCTCTGTCTTTAGGTGTTCAGGGTCAGAGGTCACCGGACTTGGAGTTACTTGTACTACTGCTGCCTCCTTTTCTACCCGCTTTCTGGCTTCCTTCCCTGTGGTTTCCTGCCTGCCCTCCTGTTTGGGTTTTGCCTTTGGTGGTTCTGAGTCCGCTGGTTTCAGAACCTTGTGGGTCTCCGCTGCCTCCCCCTTTTCTGTCTTTGTCTTGATCTCCTCTTTTTGCCCCTCTGCTTCCCCCCTCCTCTTATCCTGCCTCACCTCCAATGTAGTCCCTGCTGTTGGAGGTTGGAAAGTAGGGGTCACTGGACTAGGAGCCCCCTGAACCTCGGCCTGCGCCTCCTTCCTTGCCCCACTTTGTTCTTTCTGCCCCTTGCCAGCCCCTTTCCCTTTTTCCAGCCTGGGGGTCTCCGGTCCAGTCTCTCCCTTTGGAGTCTCAGGAGTCAAGGTCACTGGACTTTCGCCCTGTCTCTCCTTCTTCACATCCTCTTTCTGCCCTGCGGCTGGCCCCTTCTCTTTCTCCTGCCTGGCCTCCTGCTTGGTTCTGGCCCTAGCAGCTCCCCCTATACTCCGCTCCCCCTCTAATTCCCCTTCCTCCTCTTTTCTGTTATCCTGCCTGACCTCCTGCTTGTGACCGGTCACCAGAGGCTCAAGGGCAGAGGTCAGTGTGTGTAAATCAGCCACCTCATCTTTCACTAGCTTTCTGGCCTCCTCCCTTATCTGACCCTGTCTGTCCCCCAATTTCAGCTCTGCCTTTTGAGGTCTGGACGTGGAGGTCTTCTCCAACTCCACTCTATCCTCCTTCACTATCTTCTCGCTGCCCTCACCCCTCCACTGCTCCGGCCTCTCTCCCTTTCTTTTCTCCACCCCCAGCGACACATGTGTTGAGGTTATTGCACTTGGGACTCTTTGTACCTCCGCATTCTCCTTCACACTGTTCCTCTTGGTGTCCCCCCTCCGCTGCTGGGTCTCCCCTAACTTCTTGTCTACCACTAGCGTTTCAGAGAAGGCGGTTGCTGGGCTTATGATCCTTTGGAAACCCACCCTCTCCTCACCTCTCCCTGACGTTCTCCAGGCCTCTTCCCCCCTCTGATCCTGCCTGCTCCCCCACTTCTCCTCTACAATCTTGTGAGCTTGAGACATTTGCCCCATGTCCCCCTTCAAGCTGACCTGCCCGACCTGCCCTTCCTGCTCTTGCCGCCTCTGCCACCCACCTTCTCTCTTGTTCTGTTCCTGTGCCCGGGCACTGAAGAGGCCAGACATGTCACCTTGTTCCTTCTGTGACGCTGGCTCCTCTCTCCTCCGATACTCCTGCCTCTCGCCCTCGGGCTTGGGAACGTAAGATGTGGGTCCATGCACAGATTGGACGCCGGATGCCGGTGCCCGCCTGGGCAGACCGGGGGCAGGCATGGGACGCCGTACCCGCTGCAGGGATGCCGGCACAATTTCAGGGGGCAGGTGCAGGTACTGTCGCAGGTAGACAATGCCCTCGTTGGTGAGATACCAGTAACAGTGCCGCCACACGAAGGTTTCTCGCACAAACCCGCGGGACTTCAACGACCCCATGGCCTTGGTCACCTGCAGGTTGGTGACGCCGGGCACCTCATCGTGCCGGCTCTGCGGCCTCTCGTCATTCTTTGCCACCATCACGCCATCCCGGAAAAAAATCTCGTAAATGGCCCGCAGGCGGTCCAGTGGCATCAGCATTCCGGCCACCATCCTGGCAAAGGGGACGGAAGCCGGGACGGGGGGGCGAGAAAACCCGCCGCGGTCACACGAGGTCAGGGGGCCAAAAAAATACAAAATACAAAAAAAAAAAAAAATCAAAAAAAATCAGAACAATACAAAGAGGAAAATGAAACGCGAGGACTTCCTCCGCCTGAGCGCGTGACAAGTCCGGCTGTCACCGAGCTGCTGGCTGCGCTCGCCGGATAAATATGTCCAGAGTGAGACTCGGCGGCAGCCGCTCTGCTACCGTCTGTGCCTTCAACACCAGAAACTTTCTCTCCCTCCCTCTTTTCCTAGCTGTGTCTTTCTTTCCTCTCCCCCCCCTCTCGCTTCCTCACAGCCGGACAGTGCTGGAGGCTCCTCCTCTGGGGTGTGAGAGAGACTGGACAGGGCAGTGACACCGGCCAGAGGCCAGAGAGAGAGAGAGAGACCGAGCACGCCAAAGGCGAAGAAGAGAAAGAGAGAGAGAGAGAGAGGGGAAGAGACACGCGCTCTCTAACACACCCACCTCCCAGCCATACATGCTCTCGGGGAGGGAGAGGGCAGGGAGCCAACCTCTTGTGGCTGCCAAAATCTGCCCCTCCCTGTGTGTCACATTCATTCATTCGTCTCCGGAGTGGCAGCAGCGGAATCTACTATCACTACGTCCCCGGGAAGCTGGGGTGCTATACACCCCCCAATGCACCCCCGGGAGGCTGGGGTGCTATACACCTCCCAATGCACCCCCGGGAGGCTGGGGTGCTATACACCCCCCAATGCACCCCCGGGAGGCTGGGGTGCTATACACCTCCCAATGCACCCCCGGGAGGCTGGGGTGCTATACACCCCCCAATGCACCCCCGGGAGGCTGGGGTGCTATACACCTCCCAATGCACCCCCGGGAGGCTGGGGTGCTATACCACCCTCCAGCCCTGCCCCCCCCGGGAGGATGGGGTGCTATACCCCCCTCCAGCCCTGCCCCCGGGAGGCTGGGGTGCTATACCCCCCTCCAGCCCTGCCCCCCCGGGAGGCTGGGGTGCTATACCCCCCTCCAGCCCTGCCCCCTTTCCAGTGAACATGCCATGGCATTAAGTGATAATTGGGCCATTATGGCTTCAGTAGCTTTCCCTAGAACAATTACCAGCGCTCCGCAGTAATTGCAGCTTCAGATGGCGGCATGGCAGGCTTGGCAAGGGTTTTTTTTAATTTTTTTTTGCAATTTCAATTATATTTCCAGAAGGCCGTCCCTATAATTAGACAGCGCAACAATGTCTACTAATCATTGTGCCTGTGTATAAATAAATACATATATATCACATACATACAGATGTAGCAAAGGTAATTCTCCCGCTGCTGGCGGGATATTCTGCGCTCGGTGAAAACAACCTTACTAAATGTGTTATATCTATCTGTATCTTTATATATATATATATATATATATATATATATATATATATATATATATTTATATATATATATATATATATATATATATATATATATATATATATATATATTTATATATATATATATATATATATATATATATATATATATATATATATATATATATATATCTACATATCTATCTGTATCTTTATATATATATATATATATATATATATATATATATATATATATATATATATATATATATATATATATATATCTCTACCTATATATCTATATATCTATATATATACACATACACGAAAATATAAAAAACACTTAGGACCCGAATTATAATTTTTTTAAAGGTTTACATACAGAAACAGGTGTCGACCAAAATATGCATACCCCCCCCCCCCCCCTCTCTCTCTCTGGTTTGGCTGAGGGCTGAGGGCGGTGCGAATTCCTCTGTGTCCTCACATTATTCCCTGGAGAGGACCGGGACACACCTGTCTCTATATAAACTACAGGCCGTAGGTGTTTATTTAATGCACGCTAAGTATCCTAATTATTTTATATTAAGCCGATCCCTTTATTACGCAATCACAATAATTAAATATTAGTCAGATACACCGCAGGTCACCCATACTAGTGCCGGGACAGCACAACTACACAAGTGCACCGAGTGACATATATATACCGCCAGGCTATACAACAACAAGGGATAGATCCCCCAATATTAGATACTCAAAATGCAGCGCGAGTACTGCATTATATAGTAGTATTTATATTATATATAGCCCTCAGGCAAACCGTGTGGAGAACGGAGGGTGTTTCGCACATGTATGTAGGAGAGGCACATGTATGTAGGAGAGGCACATGTATGTAGGAGAGGCACCTGTATGTAGGAGAGGCACCTGTATGTAGGAGAGGTAACACATGTATGTAGGAGAGGCACATGTATGTAGGAGAGGCACATGTATGTAGGAGAGGCACATGTATGTAGGAGAGGTAACACATGTATGTAGGAGAGGCACATGTATGTAGGAGAGGCACATGTATGTAGGAGAGGCACATGTATGTAGGAGAGGTAACACATGTAATCAGGAGCTAGTGCAGAATGGACTTCAAGCACCAGTAGCACACCCCAACTTTTTGTCCCCCTTTTATCTTATGTGTAACGCGCGTGACAACGTATAATTACATTCTCACCTACGCTGGTCATCGTTTGCTACTCCTAGTATACAGCTGTCACAATCCTGATTGTGTGCCTAACATAATGGCCGCCTTTCAGTTTAAATCAATCCTTCAGGTCAGTGTGACTCAGCAGCTACAATGTGTCCTTACATTACCACGGTAACATTGCCTATTGTTACAGTTTGCAGCTCAAACTGCTGGGGACATTGGCAACACACTATCACACACAGGAAAGTGTTACACAGATCTTGCACTGCGGGGGAGGTGGGAAAAACCTGCTACAGAAATCTAAGAATGCTTTAAAACTCATTAAAAATGGCATTAAGGATTCAATTAAAAAAAAATCACTAATATCTAATATACAGAAGTGATTTCTTTAAAAAAAAAAACAAGGGAGCAGGGCCCCCCAAAACCCAGAACCAAGTACCCCGGCAAGGGAGCAGGGCCCCCCATAACTCAGAACCAAGTACTCCGACAAGGGAGCAGCGCCCCCCGAAACCCAGAACCAAGTACTCCGACAAGGGAGCAGCGCCCCCCGAAACCCAGAACCAAGTACCCGACAAGGGAGCAGGTCCCCCAAAACTCAGAACCAAGTACCCCGACAAGGGAGCAGCGCCCCCCGAAACCCAGAACCAAGTACCCGGACAAGGGAGCAGGGCCCCCAGAAACCCAGAACCAAGTATCCCGACAAGGGAGCAGGGCCCCCCGAAACCCAGAACCAAGTACCCCGACAAGGGAGCAGGGCCCCCCAAAACTCAGAACCAAGTACCCCGACAAGGGAGCAGCGCCCCCCGAAACCCAGAACCAAGTACCCCGACAAGGAAGCAGGGCCCCCCCGAAACCCAGAACCAAGTACCCCGACAAGGGATCAGGGCCCCGCGAAACGCAGAACCAAGTACCCCGACAAGGGAGCAGGCCCCCCCGAAACCCAGAACCAAGTACCACGACAAGGGAGCAGGGCCCCCCGAAAACCAGAACCAAGTACCTCGACAAGGGAGCAGCGCCCCCCGAAACTCAGAACCAAGTACCCCTACAAGGGAGCAGAGCCCCCCGAAACCCAGAAAAAAGTACCCCGACAAGGGAGCAGAGCCCCCCAAAACTCAGAACCAAGTACCCCGACAAGGGAGCAGGGCCCCCCAAAACGCAGAACCAAGTACCCCGACAAGGGAGCAGGGCCCCCCGAAACGCAGAACCAAGTACCCCGACAAGGGAGCAGGGTCCCCCGAAACCCAGAACCAAGTACCCCGACAAGGGAGCAGCGCCCCCCGAAACCCAGAACCAAGTACCCCGACAAGGGAGCAGGGCCCCCCGAAACCCAGAACCAAGTACCCCGACAAGGGAGGAGGGCCCCCCGAAACTCAGAACCAAGTACCCCGACAAGGGAGCAGGGCCCCCCGAAACCCAGAACCAAGTACCCCTACAAGGGAGCAGCGCCCCCCAAAACTCAGAACCAAGTACCCCGACAAGGGAGCAGTGCCCCCCGAAACTCAGAACCAAGTACCCTGACAAGGGAGCAGCGCCCCCAAAATTCAGAACCAAGTACCCTGACAAGGGAGCAGGGCCCCCCGAAACCCAGAATCAAGTACCCTGACAAGGCAGCGGAGCCCCCCGAAACTCAGAACCAAGTACCCTGACAAGGGAGCAGGGCCCCCCGAAACTCAGAACCAAGTACCCTGACAAGGCAGCGGAGCCCCCCGAAACTCAGAATCAGGAGACTGAGACACCTGTGCTGAAGCAGGGATATCCCGGAAACGTGACTTGCTTCTGTCAATTGTAACATGGATCCCCTATAAGCTGAAGCCTGCCGCATTCCACAGCTTTTATAGCACAGCACAAAGTATCTCTCTGAGCAGGGTTCCTGGCTCTGCACTTCTGTAACCGCGGCTGTGCTGAGAAAGCTGTGTGATGCGCCGGGCGTACGCTTATGGGGGTCCTTGTTACAATGGACGGGAAGCAAAGAGTGACCCGGTGCGCTCGTCTGCGTGTCATTACCCAGAATGCCTGGCTGCAGAGGAAGCACTGCAGGCGAGGAGATAATGGGGAAGTGCAGGTCGGTAGGCCTGTCTGAGACGTGTGGATGTGCTCACAGGGGGTTTTATTAAATGCCGAACACACGTGCCCTCCCCCCTCCCCCCTCCCCCCTCCCCCTGCACCCCCCGCGCTTATTTATATATTCTTATATTTACTGCGTGTTATGGTGACAGAACAGGAATATAACCACAGCTGCTTGCCCCTATCAAGCACCCCCCCCACTCTACCCCCCTCTTCCCCCCCACTCTCACAGATCCCTCTCCCCCCCACTCTCCCCCCCACTCTCACAGATCCCTCTTCCCCCCTCTGCATCCCCCACTCTCACCCCCCTCTTCCCCCCCACTCTCACAGATCCCTCTTCCCCCCACTCTCCCAGATCCCTCTTCCCCCCACTCTCCCCCCCACTCTCACAGATCCCTCTTCCCCCCCACTCTCCTCCTCTGCACTCCCCACTCTCACCCCCCTCTTCCCCCCTACTCTCACAGATCCCTCTTCCCCCCACTCTCCCCCCTCTGCACCCCCACTCTCCCCCTCTCCCCCCCACTCTCACAGATTCCTCTTCCCCCCACTCTCCCCCCTCTGCACCCCCCACTCTCCACCACCCACTCTCACCCTTTCCACCCCCCACTCTCCCCTCTCTCTTCCCCCCCACTCACAGATCCCTCTTCCCCCCCACTCTCTCTCTCCACTCTTCCCCTCCCTCTCTCCCCCACACTCTCACCCTTCACTCTCACAGATCTCCCTCTGCCCACCTCTTCCCCCCCTCTCTCCCTCCCACACTCCCCCCCCCCACTCACAGATCGCTTTCCCCCCCACTCTCCCTCCCCCCCAATCTCACAGAACCCTCCCTCTCCCCCACACACTCACACCTTCCTCCCCTCCCCCCACTATATATATATAAAAACAAATGACAGTATCAGTGTCCCCCCCCCCCCACCCAGGGTCCCTCCCCCACCCCCGAGCTTAACTTCAACATTGGGGATTGCTGCTGTTAAAAAAAAAAAAAAAAAACGGTTTACAGAAAGATGACAGTGGCGGCCATTTTAAAATCCCTGAAAAAAATGTAGCAAAGTCAATACTTGTATTTCTCTAATGCAGAAAGCCTCACATTGCCTAATCAGGATAACCAGCGCTGTGTGCCACAGGAATAATATTTATGTGGATCAGCCACGTGGGAAGGGTCCCTTTAAACGACAAAGTGCGTGTCTGAGCCCACGCCGGGGGGGGGGGGCAGTTAGGAGAGCTGTATGTAAGCCTATAACACACTAAAGAATCGGATCCCCGCACGCCAATAAAACGAGAGCTCTGCGCTTGTAAACCGTTCCTCCTATTGTCTCTCTCATCCTTTTCTGAAAGGAACGCGGTTTTATACGCGTTTAACGCGCCAACGCAGAAGGTAACGTGTTCAGGAGCTGCAGACACACCTCTCTGGCAGAGAAAAGGCCATTTCTTCTATACACACAAATCTGCACAGATCAAGAAAATAAAGTGTTTGCCAAGCAGAAGATTCTGTAACTTCTGCGGTGCTGACTCCGCCTGTGTCCCATCAGTCATTTTTATCTGGAGGTAAGGAGACGGAGAGCAGCAGAAGTAACCCATTCTAAAAAGACTGACTCAGGCCCTCATTCTCTCCCGCCTCGATTACTGTAACCTCCTGCTGTCCGCCTTCCTGCCTCTCACCTGTCTCCCCTACAATCTATCCTAAACGCTGCTGCCAGAATCACTCTACTCTTTCCTAGATCTGTCTCTAGCGTCTCCCCTCATGAAATCCCTGTCCTGGCTTCCTATCAAATCCCGCATCTCTCACTCAATTCTCCTCCTCACTTTTAAAGCTTTACACTCTTCTGCCCCTCCTTACATCTCACCCTAATATCTCACTATACCCCCCTCTGCCCTCCTTACATCTCACCCTAATATCTCACTATACCCCCCTCTGCCCCTCCTTACATCTCAGCCCTAATTTCTCGCTATGCACCACCCCGACTCTTGCGTTCTTCTCAAGGATGTCTTCTTTCTAGCCCCTTTGTATCTAAAGCCCTCTCCCGCCTTAAACCTTTCTCACTGACTGCCCCGCACCTCTGGAATGCCCTTTCCCTCAATACCCGACTAGCACCCTCTCTATCCACCTTTAAGACCCAACTTAACACACACCTCCCTATCGAAGCATATGAGTAGCTCCGTGGCTGATACATAAAGCTTGGCCCCCTGCAGACGCACTTACCAGAACTCCCTCCTATTGTCTCTGTACGTTCTCCCTACCTACCAATTAGACTGTAAGCTCCTCGGAACAGGGACTCATCCTTAATGTTACTTTTATGTCCGAAGCGTTTATTCCCATTGTGTGTTATATTATTATTTATTTATTATTTATAAAAGGTTTTACCAGGAAGTATACATTGAGAGTTACCTCTCGTTTTCACGTATGTCCTGGGCACAGTTATGATGACGGATACATGGTTACAAATACAGTTACATAATGAAAAGGGTATACATTATATACAAGACATTGCATGCACAGTTACAGATAATATATATTATAGGCGTATGTAACAGTCACAGATAATATATATTATGGGCGTATGTAACAGTTACAGACAATATATATTATGGGCGTATTAAACAGTTACAGATAATATATATTATAGGCGTATGTAACAGTTACAGATAATATATATTATAGGCGTATGTAACAGTTACAGATAATATATGTTATGAGCGTATGTAACAGTTACAGATAATATATATTATGGGCGTATGTAACAGTTACAGATAATATATATTATGGGCGTATGTAACAGTTACAGATAATATATATTATGGGCGTATGTAACAGTTACAGATAATATATATTATGGGCGTATGTAACAGTTACAGATAATATATATTATGGGCGTATGTAAACGTTACAGATAATATATATTATGGGCGTATGTAACAGTTACAGATAATATATATTATGGGCGTATGTAACAGTTACAGATAATATATGTTATAGGCATATGAAACAGTTACAGATAATATATATTATAGGAGTAACAGTTACAGATAATATATATTATAGGCGTATGTAACAGTTACAGATAATATATATTATGGGCGTATGTAACAGTTACAGATAATATAATATATGGGCGTATGAAAAAGTTACAGATAATATATATTATGGGCGTATGTAACAGTTACAGATAATATATATTATAGGCGTATGTAACAGTTACAGATAATATATATTATGAGCGTATGTAACAGTTACAGATAATATATGTTATGAGCGTATGTAACAGTTACAGATAATATATTATGAGCGTATGTAACAGTTACAGATAATATATGTTATAGGCATATGAAACAGTTACAGATAATATATATTATAGGAGTAACAGTTACAGATAATATATATTATAGGCGTATGTAACAGTTACAGATAATATATATTAGGGCGTATGTAACAGTTACAGATAATATATATTATGAGCGTATGTAACAGTTACAGATAATATATATTATGGGCGTATGTAACAGTTACAGATAATATATATTATGAGCGTATGTAACAGTTACAGATAATATATATTATGGGCGTATGTAACAGTTACAGATAATATATATTATGGGCGTATGTAACAGTTACAGATAATATATGTTATAGGCATATGAAACAGTTACAGATAATATATATTATAGGAGTAACAGTTACAGATAATATATATTATAGGCGTATGTAACAGTTACAGATAATATATATTATGAGCGTATGTAACAGTTACAGATAATATATATTATGGGCGTATGTAACAGTTACAGATAATATATATTATGGGCGTATGTAACAGTTACAGATAATATATGTTATAGGCATATGAAACAGTTACAGATAATATATATTATAGGAGTAACAGTTACAGATAATATATATTATAGGCGTATGTAACAGTTACAGATAATATATATTATGGGCGTATGTAACAGTTACAGATAATATATATTATGGGCGTATGAAAAAGTTACAGATAATATATATTATGGGCGTATGTAACAGTTACAGATAATATATATTATAGGCGTATGTAACAGTTACAGATAATATATATTATGAGCGTATGTAACAGTTACAGATAATATATATTATAGGCGTATGTAACAGTTACAGATAATATATATTATGAGCGTATGTAACAGTTACAGATAATATATGTTATAGGCATATGAAACAGTTAACAGATAATATATATTATAGGAGTAACAGTTACAGATAATATATATTATAGGCGTATGTAACAGTTACAGATAATATATATTATGGGCGTATGTAACAGTACAGATAATATATATTATGAGCGTATGTAACAGTTACAGATAATATATATTATGGGCGTATGTAACAGTTACAGATAATATATATTATAGGCGTATGTAACAGTTACAGAAAATATATATTATAGGCGTATGTAACAGTTACAGATAATATATATTATGGGTGTATGTAACAGTTACAGATAATATATATTATAGGCGTATGTAACAGTTACAGATAATATATATTATGGGCGTATGTAACAGTTACAGATAATATATGTTATAGGCATATGAAACAGTTACAGATAATATATGTTATAGGCATATGAAACAGTTACAGATAATATATATTATGGGCGTATGTAACAGTTACAGATAATATATATTATGGCGTATGTAACAGTTACAGATAATATATGTTATAGGCATATGAAGCAGTTACAGATAATATATATTATAGGAGTAACAGTACAGATAATATATATTATAGGCGTATGTAACAGTTACAGATAATATATATTATGGCGTATGTAACAGTTACAGATAATATATATTATGGGCGTATGAAAAAGTTACAGATAATATATATTATAGGCGTATGTAACAGTTACAGATAATATATATTATGGGCGTATGTAACAGTTACAGATATATATATTATAGGCGTATGTAACAGTTACAGATAATATATGTTATAGGCGTATGTAACAGTTACAGATAATATATGATTATAGGCGTATGAAACAGTTACAGATAATATATATTATGGGCGTATGTAACAGTTACAGATAATATATATTATAGGCGTATGTAACAGTTACAGATAATATATATTATAGGCGTATGTAACAGTTACAGATAATATATGTTATGGGCGTATGTAACAGTTACAGATAATATATATTATAGGCGTATGTAACAGTTACAGATAATATATGTTATGGGCGTATGTAACAGTTACAGATAATATATATTATAGGCGTATGTAACAGTTACAGATAATATATATTATAGGCGTATGTAACAGTTACAGATAATATATATTATAGGGCGTATGTAACAGTTACAGATAATATATATTATAGGCGTATGAAACAGTTACAGATAATATATATTATGAGCGTATGAAACAGTTACAGATAATATATATTATAGGCGTATGTAACAGTTACAGATAATATATATTATAGGCGTATGTAACAGTTACAGATAATATATGTTATAGGCGTATGTAACAGTTACAGATAATATATATTATAGGCGTATGTAACAGTTACAGATAATATATATTATAGGCGTATGAAACAGTTACAGATAATATATATTATGAGCGTATGTAACAGTTACAGATAATATATATTATGAGCGTATGTAACAGTTACAGATAATATATATTATAGGCGTATGTAACAGTTACAGATAATATATGTTATAGGCGTATGTAACAGTTACAGATAATATATGTTATAGGCGTATGTAACAGTTACAGATAATATATATTATGGGCGTATGTAACAGTTACAGATAATATATATTATGGGCGTATGAAACAGTTACAGATAATATATATTATGAGCGTATGTAACAGTTACAGATAATATATTATAGGTCGTATAGCTATTAACAGTTACAGATAATATATATTATGGGCGTATGTAACAGTTACAGATAATATATATTATGGGCGTATGAAACAGTTACAGATAATATATATTATGAGCGTATGTAACAGTTACAGATAATATATATTATAGCGTATGTAACAGTTACAGATAATATATATTATGAGCGTATGTAACAGTTACAGATAATATATATTATAGGCGTATGTAACAGTTACAGATAATATATATTATGAGCGTATGTAACAGTTACAGATAATATATATTATAGGCGTATGTGACAGTTACAGATAATATACGTTATAGGCGTATGTAACAGTTACAGATAATATATATTATGAGCGTATGTAACAGTTACAGATAATATATATTATGAGCGTATGTAACAGTTACAGATAATATATATTATGAGCGTATGTAACAGTTACAGATAATATATATTATGAGCGTATGTAACAGTTACAGACCAGATTAAAATGTGAGACAGCCTTGGTTATGAAAGAACTTAAGCTGGTGGTGGATGTGAGAGTCTCCGGTAGACTGTCCCAGTTTTGGGGGCACGGAAGGAGAAGGAGGAGCGGCCGGATACTTTGCTGAACCTTGGGACCATGAACAGTCCCTTGCAGTCTGATCTCAGAGGATACGTGATTTTGTCGCGTGTATTGCCGCTGTGCACAGGATTGCGCTATATACATAAGAGAGATTTATTTGCGGCCGCGTATCGCGCTGCGGGCGCCTCCGGCAAAGAAGGCGGAGCTCAATCTTTCAGTAACCCTTTCTCTGCCAGAACGACCCGTCGCACAGTGCCATGCCCGGCGTTCCAGGAGCGAGGAAGGGTTATAACGCAGCGGTGCCGGGTATTACACAGCGGTGCCGGGTATTACACAGCGGTGCCGGGTATTACACAGCGGTGCCGGGGATTACACAGCGGTGAGGGTTAGACGGGTGTGCGTTGGGCGCGGTGCCGGGTATTACACAGCGGTGCCGGGTATTACACAGCGGTGAGGGTTAGACGGGTGTGCGTTGGGGCGCGGTGCCGAGTATTACACAGCGGTGCCGGGTATTACACAGCGGTGCCGAGTATTACACAGCGGTGCCGGGGATTACACAGCGGTGCCGGGTATTACACAGCGGTGCCGGGTATTACGCAGCGGTGCCGGGTATTACACAGCGGTGCCGCGTATTACACAGCGGTGAGGGTATTACACAGCGGTGCCGGGTATTACACAGCGGTGCCGGGTATTACACAGCGGTGCCGGGTATTACACAGCGGTGCCGGGTATTACACAGCGGTGCCGGGTATTACACAGCGGTGCCGGGTATTACACAGCGGTGCCGGGTATTACACAGCGGTGCCGGGTATTACACAGCGGTGCCGGGTATTACACAGCGGTGAGGGTTACGGGTGTGTGGGGCGCGGTGCCCGTTGGAGAGCGGTGCCGCGTATTACACAGCGGTGCCGGGTATTACACAGCGGTGAGGGTTACGGGTGTGTGGGGCGCGGTGCCCGTTGGAGGAGCGGTAAGAGCCGGGGACACAGACGTTGGGAGGTGACAGGAGATGAGAGGCAGACAGACAGCTGTATAAGGAACGCAGCTCCCTCACTATACTGCCCCGTGTGTAGTTTCCAGGCGGGGGGGGGGGGGGGGGGGGGGGGGGTGGGGGGGGGGGGGGGGCCGGGGGGGGGGGCAGATTCCATGTTTAACCTTTTGGCAGCAAGGCTATTAATGGGGATGGCATGGGGGACCCTGGATGCCAGAGATGGTGAGCGACCTAAGGGGGGGATAAGGGGGGGATGGAGGAGAGAAGAGAGAGGGGGGGGAGAGGAGGGAGAGAGAGGGGGGAGAGGGAGAGGACTAGGGAGCAGAGAGAGAGGGGGAGGACAAATGAGAGAGAGGGAGGGAGAGAGAGAGAGAGGGGGGAGAGGGGAGAGGACAGGGAGAGAGAGAGGGGGAGGACAATGAGAGAGAGGGAGGAGAGAGAGAGAGAGGGGGGAGAGGGAGAGGACCAGGGAGAGAGAGAGGGGGGAGGACAATGAGAGAGAGGGAGGAGAGAAGAGAGAGGGGGGAGAGGGAGAGGACAGGGAGAGATTGTCCTGTTATAGATATTTACTTCTGACTGTCTCAGGCTCTCTCTCTCTCTCTCTCTCTCTCTCTCTCTCTCTCTCTCTCTCTCTCTATTAACTCTCACTGGTCTGTCTCTCACACGTTCTCTCCATGCTCCCTGACCGTCACTTTCTCACACTCCCTCCATCCCTCCCCCACTCCCTCACTCACACTCCCTCCATCCTCCCCACTCTCACTCACACACACTCCCTCCATCCTCCCCACTCCCTCACTTCACACTCCCTCCATCCTCCCCACTCCCTCACTCACACTCCCTCCATCCTCCCCACTCCCTCACTCACACTCCCTCCATCCTCCCCACTCCCTCACTCACACTCCCTCCTTCTTTCCCACTCACACTCCCTCCATCCTCCCCACTCCCTCACTCACACTCCCTCCATCCTCCCCACTCCCTCACTCACACTCCCTCCATCCTCCCCACTCCCTCACTCACACTCCCTCCATCCTCCCACTCCCTCACTCACACTCCCTCCATCCTCCCCACTCCCTCACTCACACTCCTCCATCCTCCCCACTCCCTCACTCACACTCCCTCCATCCTCCCCACTCCCTCACTCACACTCCCTCCATCCTCCCCACACCTCCACTCACACTCCCTCCATCCTCCCCACTCCCTCACTCACACTCCCTCCATCCTCCCCACTGCCCTCACTCACACTCCCTCCATCCTCCCCACACCTTCACTCACACTCCCTCCATCCTCCCCAACACCTTCACTCACACTCCCTCCATCCTCCCACTCCCTCACTCACACTCCCTCCATCCTCCCCACTCCCTCACTCACACTCCCTCCTTCTTCCCACTCACACTCCCTCCATCCTCCCCACTCCCTCACTCACACTCCCTCCATCCTCCCCACTCCCTCACTCACACTCCTCCATCCTCCCCACTCCCTCACTCACACTCCTCATCCTCCCCACTCCCTCACTCACACTCCCTCCTCTTCCCACTCACAACTCCTCCATCCTCCCCACTCCTCACTCACACTCCCTCCATCCTCCCCACTCCTCACTCACTCTCCCTCCATCCTCCCACTCCCTCACTCACACTCCCTCCATCCTCCCCACTCCCTCACTCACACTCCCTCCATCCTCCCACTCCTCACTCACACTCCTCCATCTCCCCACTCCCTCACTCACACTCCCTCATCCTCCCCACTCCCTCACTCACACTCCCTCCATCCTCCCCACACCTTCACTCACACTCCTCCATCCTCCCCCACTCCCTCACTCACACTCCCTCCATCCTCCCCACTCCCTCACTCACACTCCCTCCATCCTCCCCACACCTTCACTCACACTCCTCCATCCTCCCCACACCTTCACTCACACTCCCTCCATCCTCCCCACTCCCTCACTCACACTCCCTCCATCCTCCCCACTCCCTCACTCACACTCCCTCCATCCTCCCCACACCTTCACTCACACTCCCTCCATCCTCCCCACACCTTCACTCACACTCCCTCCATCCTCCCCACTCCCTCACTCACACTCCCTCCATCCCTCCCCACTCCCTCACTCACACTCCCTCCATCCTCCCCACTCCCTCACTCACACTCCCTCCTTCTTTCCCACTCACACTCCCTCCACCCTCCCCACTCCATCCGTCACACTCCCTCCTTCTTTCCCACTCACACTCCCTCCACCCTCCCCACTCCATCAGTCACACTCCCTCCTTCTTTCCCACTCACACTCCCTCCACCCTCCCCACTCCCTCACTCACACTCCCTCCATCCTCCCCACTCCCTCACTCACACTCCCTCCATCCTCCCCACTCCATCAGTCACACTCCCTCCTTCTTTCCCATTCACACTCCCTCCCTACCCTCCCCCACTCCCTCACTCACACTCCATCTATCCTCCCCACTCACACTCCCTCCATCCTCCCCACTCACACTCTTTCCCACCATCCTCCCACTCCCTCCATCCTCTCCACTCACACTCCCCTTTCTCATCCATGTTTACACTCCCTCTGTCCTCCCCACTCACTCACACTCCCTCCACCCTCCCCTCACTCACTCCCCACTCACACTCCCTCCGCCCTCCCCACACACTTATACTCCGTCCTTCACACTCCCCACTCACTCCCTCCATCCTCCCCACTCACTCCCTCCATCCTTCCCACACACTTCCTCCGTCCTCTCCCACACACTCACACTCCCTCTGTCCTTCCACTCCCCTCCTCCCCAACCACTCACCCTCCCTCCCTCCCTCCCTCCCTCTGGTCCCGGCTGCACTGATTGATGCCAGCAGGGGAGAGAGTGAGGGAGTGCTATTCCGAGAAGGGGATATTTAACGACTAAAGAGCGGTGATCCTTTCAGTGTGTGGGGCCAAATCCTGACTTCCAAAGACCGGCCCCACTGAAGTATATGGGGACATCTGATGGGTCCTATTAAAGCAGGACTGGCCAACTCCAGTCCCCAAGCACCACCAACAGGTCAGGTTTTCAGGAAATCCCTGCTTCAGCACAGGTGGCTCAATCAGTGGCTCAAAGACCGCACCACCTGTGCTGAAGCAGGGATATCCTGAAACCCTGAGCTGTTGGTGGCCCTTGAGGATTGGATTCCCCCCCCCCCTATAACACGCGGAGACGGGGTACGTAGGGAGCCGTATACTTCTCGGAGACGGGGTACGTAGGGAGCCGTATACTTCTCGGAGACGGGGTACGTAGGAGCCGTATACTTCTCGGAGACGGGGTACGTAGGGAGCCGTATACTTCTAACACATCCCTGCCACACTGACTCTGTTACTAGAGATGTAATACTGTATCGCTCGGCTCATTCACGTGGCTGCCAGTTACGTGGCTGCCAGTGGCAGCCGTTGCAGAATATCCGCCGGAGCGGGCGGCTGAGATAAGTCAGTGAGCAAACAGACAGCCGGTGAGAAGCAGGATGTGCGAGAGCCCTGCAGGCACGGCACCCGGCACAGCACCCCGGCACCCGGCACGGCACCCGGCACCCGCCCCATGTGATAATAAGGTGGCAGGCACAGCACCCGCCCCATGTGATAATAAGGTGGCAGGCACAGCACCCGGCACAGCACCCTGCACAGCACCCTGCACAGCACCGGCACAGCACCCGGCACAGCACCCGGCACCCGCCCCATGTGATAATAAGGTGGCAGGCACAGCACCGGCACAGCACCCTGCACAGCACCCGGCACAGCACCTGGCACCCACCCCATGTGATAATAAGGTGGCAGGCACAGCACCCGGCACGCACCCTGCACAGCACCCGGCACAGCACCCGGCACCGCCCCATGTGATAATAAGGTGGCAGGCACAGCACCCGCCCATGTGATAATAAGGTGGCAGGCACAGCACCCGCCCCATGTGATAATAAGGTGGCAGAAAGGCGTCAAGGTTTGGGGGGGCGGTGGGCAGGAACAGTGGGTGTGGG
>NC_134484.1:4630616-4700616 GCF_040206685.1 Ascaphus truei
CACTATCGCCACTGGACTAACATGGACACTTATATATATATATATATGCAGTGGTTGACAAATCACCAAAAAATCTACTCGCCACCTAGTACCAAACGTGTGCTGCTTGGGCCAATATTTACTCGCCCGGGGGTTAAATCCACTCGCCCGGGGCGAGCAAATGTATAGGTTTGTCGAACACTGTAATATATATATATATATATATACACACACATGTAGAGGTATCGGTACCGTGTTAGCCGAGCTTTAATAATCAAAAGCGAATACACAATACCGTTCTGTGGCTAACGAAATGCTTTTATTTGTTCGAGCTTTCGAGATACACTGATCTCTTCTTCCGATGGTGTTACAATGGAAACAGTGCATACTGGAATGTGATATATATATATATATATATATATATATATATATATATATATATATATATATATATATATATGTGTGTATAAGTTTCATTGGATGTGCACTGAGCTCTGTCTGTGTTTCATGTTCTGTCTCTGGTTTTAAATATATATATATTGCCATGCTCAGTAGCACTCCTCTGTGACACTCATATGCTTATATACAGTGTTCGACAAACCTATACATTTGCTCGCCCCGGGCGAGTGGATTTAACCCCCGGGCGAGTAAATATTGGCCCAAGCAGCACACGTTTGGTACTAGGTGGCGAGTAGATTTTTTTGTGTGGCGAGTAGATTTTTGGTGATTTGTCAACCACTGCTTATATATATGTTGTGGTTATTTTGGGGTTCAATATGAGCTTGTAGGTGTCCTGTATGTTTTACAGTTCTTGTTCAGCTGGTCTTAGCTGATTGGAGGGTGGCTCCTCCTACCTAATTGAACCTCACCCCCTCCCACTTTCAAATGGTTAAAAGCTCACTCCATTGCATCTCCCACTCTCAGGGGAACTTGCCTGCTTGCAGTTTGATTGCGACAAATCTAATACAGAGTGCTTTTCCTGGTAATGTACAGGTTAATAAGAGCTTCAGTCAGACTTAGAACTATGCAACTAATTTTGACAGATTTATTATAAATCATTCTTCTTGTTATTACACAGGTTATTAAGTATTTATATTAGCGTTAGGGACCCTTGAGATATGGTCTACCGTGTAGTGGCTCAGGGGCTTACAACACTTTAGCCAAAATGTTAAACTAAAAGACCATTTTATACAAAAGATATTTATACATATATATTTAGGCACTGTACCGTGTATAAGTTTCACTGGATGTGCACTGAGCTCTGTCTGTGTTTCATGTGCTGTCTCTGGTTTTAAGTATTGATACTCCCAATGCCCAGCGATCAGGCAGTATTGATACTCCCAATGCCCAGAGATCAGGCAGTATTGATACTCCCAATGCCCAGCGATCAGACAGTATTGATACTCCCAATGCCCAGCGATCAGGCAGTATTGATACTCCCAATGCCCAGCGATCAGGCAGTATTGATACTCCCAATGCCCAGCGATCAGGCAGTATTGATACTCCCAATGCCCAGCGATCAGGCAGTATTGATACTCCCAATGCCAACGATCAGGCTATATTGATACTCACAATACCCAGCGATCAGACACATTTTTACAACTCGCAGTATTTCACCTGCCTCAGATCACACTTCTGGTCTGCTGGTGCCCTCTTGTGGAACCAATAGGTAGTGCTTCGGCTGGCATTAAAAAAGCAGTGCTCCTCCTTATCTGTTCTTGTTCGCTGGTTGTGTCACACACACAGTACTCTCCTGTTGTAATGTACCACAGACTATCTTCCAGCGCAGACTGAAGGGGGGGGGGAGGAGAGGGAGGGGCGAGGGGGGAGGAGGGAGGGGCGAGGGGGGGGGAAGAGGGGAGAAAGCTAAAGGGTGGGATAGGGGGGGAGGAGGGAGTGGGGGGGGAAGAGGGGAGAAGGCTATAGGGAGGGATAGGGGCAGGAGGGAGTGGGGAGGGAGTGGGGGGGGAGAGATGGGGGTGGGGGGGAGAGGAGGAGGAGGGATAAGGAGGGGGAGGGAGGGGAAGGGGAGCTAGGAGGGGGAGGGGAGAGAAGGGAGGGGGAGAGAAGGAGGGGGGGAGAAGGGATGGGGAGGGAGAGGAACGGGAGATGTGGGGAGAGGAGTAACATTTCACAGGCATCACATTCTAAACAAAACGAGAACCTGCTAATAAGTAAGATTAATTATCCTGCTACATGTTTCACTGTTCGGGGGACCCCAATAAAGAGAATAACCCCCTGGCAGGCAAAGAGTTAATGTCTATATTTATAAAGCAAGACCTTTCATTTACTGGATTTCTAGTTATACTCAGTACCATTAATAATGCAGCATGCTCATTCTCACATCTCAGGGGAAGGCGGATAAATGTCAAACCTCCCCCCCCCCCCCCACACTCCTCCGCCCCCCCCTCCCCACACTCCTCCGCCCCCCCCTCCCCCACACTCCTCCGCCCCCCCCTCCCCCACACTCCTCCGCCCCCCCCCCCCCCCCCCCCCAGTTATTCCTGAATAGAAATGTCAGGCACACGTGAAGCTGGATCCTAAAAAGGTCCCTGTGCCCGTGATTTATAGGCCGGAGCTGTGAGAATCCCGGGAACAGGCGCCACTTTCACACACAAATCCCTCTTGTTGGCAGCTAGCCCGGGACTGCTCTGGGGGGTCCTGAGAACGGGCCTCCTCTCCCAGAACCTATCCCAGAACCCCGGGCCTGGGAACGGGCCTCCTCTCCAGAACCTCTCCCAGAACCCCGGGCCTGGGAACGGGCCTCCTCTCCCAGAACCTCTCCCAGAACCTCGGTCCTGGGAACGGGCCTCCTCTCCCAGAACCTCTCCCAGAACCCCGGGCCTGGGAACGGGCCTCCTCTCCCAGAACCAATCCCAGAACCCTGGGCCTGGGAACGGGCCGCCTCTCCCAGAACCTCTCCCAGAACCCCGGGCCTGGGAATGGGCCTCCTCTCCCAGAACCCCAGGCCTGGGAACGGGCCTCCTCTCCCAGAACCTCTCCCAGAACCCCGGGCCTGGGAACGGGCCTCCTCTCCCAGAACCTATCCCAGAACCCCGGGCCTGGGGAACAGGCCTCCTCTCCCAGAACCCCGGGCCTGGGAACGGGCCTCCTCTCCCAGAACCTCTCCCAGAACCCCGGGCCTGGGAACGGGCCTCCTCTCCCAAAACCCCGGGCCTGGGAACGGGCCTCCTCTCCCAGAACCTATCCCAGAACCCCAGGCCTGGGAATGGGCCGCCTCTCCCAGAACCTCTCCCAGAACCCCTGGCCTGGGAACGGGCCTCCTCTCCCAGAACCCCTCCCAGAACCCCGGGCCTGGGAACGGGCCTCCTCTCCAGAACCTCTCCCAGAACCCCAGGCCTGGGAATGGGCCTCCTATCCCAGAACCTATCCCAGAACCCCCTGGCCTGGGAACGGGCCTCCTCTCCCAGAACCTCTCCCAGAACCCCCGGGCCTGGGAACGGGCCTCCTCTCCCAGAACCTATCCAGAACCCCGGGCCGGGAACGGACCTCCTCTCCCAGAACCTATCCCAGAACCCCGGGCCTGGGAACGGACCTCCTCTCCCAGAACCTATCCCAGAACCCCGGGCCTGGGAACGGACCTCCTCTCCCAGAACCTATCCCAGAACCCCGGGCCTGGGAACGGACCTCCTCTCCAGAACCTCTCCCAGAACCCCGGGCCTGGGAACGGGCCTCCTCTCCCAGAACCTCTCCCAGAACCCCGGGCCTGGGAACGGGCCTCCTCTCCCAAAACCCCTCCCAGAACCCCGGGCCTGGGAACGGGCCGCCTCTCCCAGAACCCCAGGCCTGGGAACGGGCCTCCTCTCCCAGAACCCCGGGCCTGGGAACGGGCCTCCTCTCCCAGAACCCCGGGCCTGGGAACGGGCCGCCTCTCCCAGAACCTCTCCCAGAACCCCGGGCCTGGGAACGGGTTTGTTAGTTAGCTGCTATTTTCTCGGACACTTGGAACAAAGCCGCGCGGATTTATAGGAACCGCGTGACGAAGAATAGGGGACACGTCACCACGGTAACCGTCCCGCGCGGCCAGACATCTCCTGCATATAACTGTGGGGGACGGACGCAGTGTCTCTATATAAAGAAGCATCGGGTCGGGCCTGGTCCCTCCGTGTAAGCCCAGGGAGCGGATACAAGAACCAGCGGGAGAGAGAGGAGAATGGGGGGAGAGAGAGAGGGAGAATGAGGGGGGGAAAGAGAATGAGAGAAAACGAGGGTGGGGAGAGAGAACGAGGGGGGGGAGAGAGAACGAGGCGGGGAGAGAGAACGAGGGGGGAGAGAGAACGAGGCGGGGAGAGAGAACGAGGGGGGGAGAGAGAACGACGGGGGGAGAGAGAACGAGGCGGGGAGAGAGAACGAGGGGGGAGAGAGAACGAGGGGGGAGAGAGAACGAGGGGGGGAGAGAGAACGAGGCGGGAGAGAGAACGAGGGGGGGAGAGAGAACGAGGGGGGGAGAGAGAACGAGGGGGGGAGAGAGAACGAGGAGGGGGAGAGAGAACGAGGATGGGGAGAGAGAACGAGGAGGGGAGAGAGATCGAGGAGGGGAGAGACGAACGAGGGGGGAGAGAGAACGAGGAGGTGAGAGAGAACGAGGAGGTGGAGAGAGAACGAGGCGGGGGAGAGAGAACGAGGGGGGAGAGAGAACGAGGGGGGGGAGAGAGAACGAGGATGGGGAGAGAGAACGAGGAGGGGGAGAGAGATCGAGGAGGGGAGAGAGATCGAGGAGGGGAGAGAGAACGAAGGGGGGAGAGAGAACGAGGAGGTGGAGAGAGAACGAGGAGGTGGAGAGAGAACGAGGCGGGGGAGAGAGAACGAGGGGGGGAGAGAGAACGAGGGGGGGGAGAGAGAACGAGGGGGGGAGAGAGAACGAGGGGGGGAGAGAGAACGAGGGAGAGAGAGAGAGAGAACAAGGGGGGAGAGAGAACGAGGAGATGGAGAGAGAACGAGGAGGGGGAGAAAACGAGGGGGGGAGAGAGAACGAGGGGGGGAGAGAGAACGAGGAGGGGGAGAGAGAACGAGGAGGGGGAGAGAGAACGAGGAGGGGAGAGAGATCGAGGAGGGGAGAGAGAACGAGGGGGGAGAGAGAACCGAGGAGGTGAGAGAGAACGAGGAGGTGGAGAGAGAACGAGGCGGGGGAGAGAGAACGAGGGGGGGAGAGAGAACGAGGGGGGGAGAGAGAACGAGGAGGGGAGAGAGATCGAGGAGGGGAGAGAGAACGAGGGGGGGAGAGAGAACGAGGAGGTGAGAGAGAACGAGGAGGTGGAGAGAGAACGAGGCGGGGGAGAGAGAACGAGGGGGGGAGAGAGAACGAGGGGGGGAGAGAGAACGAGGAGGGGAGAGAGAACGAGGAGGGGAGAGAGAACGAGAGGGGGAGAGAGAACGAGGGGGAGGGGGAGAGAGAACGAGGGGGGGAGAGAGAACGAGGTGGGGAGAGAGAACGAGGAGGGGAGAGAGAACGAGAGGGGGAGAGAGAACGAGGGGGGGAGAAGAGAACGAGGGGGGGGAGAGAGAACGAGGTGGGGGAGAGAGAACGAGGTGGGGGAGAGAGAAACGAGGAGGGAGAGAGAACGAGGTGGGGAGAGAGAACGAGGGGGGGGAGAGAGAACGAGGTGGGGAGGACAGAACGAGGTGGGGGAGACAGAACGAGGAGGGGAGAGAGAACGAGGAGGGGGAGAGAGAACGAGGAGGGGAGAGAGAACGAGGAGGGGAGAGAGAACGAGAGGGGAGAGAGAACGAGGGGGGAGAGAGAACGAGGGGGGGAGAGAGAACGAGGTGGGGGAGAGAGAACGAGGTGGGGGAGAGAGAACGAGGAGGGGAGAGAGAACGAGGTGGGGAGAGAGAACGAGGGGGGGGGAGAGAGAACGAGGTGGGGAGGGACAGAACGAGGTGGGGGAGACAGAACGAGGAGGGGAGAGAGAACGAGGAGGGGAAGAGGAGAACGAGGCGGGGAGAGAGAACGAGGGGGGGAGAGAGAACGAGGGGGGATAGAGAACGAGGGGGGGAGAGAACGAGGGGGGGGGGAGAGAGAACGAGGGGGGGGGGGAGAACGAGGGGAGAGAGAGAACGAGGGGAGAGAGAGAACGAGGGGAGGGGAGAGAGAAAGAACGAGGGGGAACGAGCAGGGGGGGGAGAGGAAGAACGAGCAGGGGGGGAGAGCGGAGAACGAGACACCGTTCCCACAGAGCTTACACTCTAATGGCTAAAGGAGGCCCTGTCCCACAGAGCTTACACTCTAATGGCTAAAGGAGACCCTGTCCCACAGAGCTTACACTCTAATGGCTAAAGGAGACCCTGTCCCACAGAGCTTACACTCTAATGGCTAAAGGAGACCCTGCCCACAGAGCTTAAACTCTAATGGCTAAAGGAGGCCCTGTCCCACAGAGCTTACAATCTAAGGGGCCGAAGGAGGCCCTGTCCACAGAGCTTATACTCTAATGGCTAAAGGAGGCCCTGTCCCACAGAGCTTAAACTCTAATGGCTAAAGGAGGCCCTGTCCCACAGAGCTTACAATCTAAGGGGCCGAAGGAGGCCCTGTCCCACAGAGCTTATACTCTAATGGCTAAAGGAGGCCCTGTCCCACAGAGCTTACACTCTAATGGCTAAAAGAGACCCTGTCCCACAGAGCTTACACTCTAATGGCTAAAGGAGGCCCTGTCCCACAGAGCTTACAATCTAAGGGGCTAAAGGAGACCCTGTCCACAGAGCTTACACTCTAATGGCGTAAAGGAGACCCTGTCCCACAGAGCTTGCACTCTAATGGCTAAAGGAGACCCTGTCCCACTGAGCTTACAATCTAATGGCTAAAGGAGGCCCTGTCCCGCAGAGCTTACAATCTAATGCTAAAGGAGGCCCTGTCCCACAGAGCTTACACTCTAATGGCTAAAGGACACCCTGTCCCACAGAGCTTACACTCTAATGGCTAAAGGAGGCCCTGTCCCACAGAGCTTACACTCTAATGGCTAAAGGAGACCCTGTCCCACAGAGCTTACACTCTAATGGCTAAAGGAGACCCTGTCCCACAGAGCTTACAATCTAATGGCTAAAGGAGGCCCTGTCTCACAGAGCTTACACTCTAATGGCTAAAGGAGACCCTGTCCCACAGAGCTTACACTCTAACAATGTGGGAGAGGCTGGCACAGCTATGTTTCCAAGAATATAGGCACAGTACTATATTATATCCTGTATATAAATCACTGCCAGTATACAGACAGGTTACAGCACTCCCTCACTTAAAGGATAAAGTTACAGGCAGCGGGATTGCAATCAGACACTCCCACTTCACAGATCAGTGCCATAACCCCTTCAGAGCCAGAGAAGCCGGCAACACATTGCTCTGCAGGCCCCCACTCACTGAAGGGGTTAATACCATAGCGTCTCACAGGAGTTAGGTTACCCTCAGACAGTGCACAGATTGGATGCATAACCCTTACCCTTATCTGAAGAAAGCATCCTGGCGGTGCAGGGGTTAACCAGCAGGCCTTGCCCCCTCTGTGTATGGCTTCCGAGGCGCGGGTACCCCCTAATACAGAACGCCAGGCTCCCCCCTTCCTGCTCCGGGCACCGGTAGGGACAAAGTTCCCACAATGCACCAGGAAGAGCCCTGCACAAGGACGCGTGGCCTGAAAGTAATCTCTCCCCCGAGATCACATCATCAGCACCGTGACCGGTGTGCGCGCAGCACCGTCCCACTGTGTGCACAGCACCGTCACACTGTGTGCACAGCACCGTCCCACTGTGTGCACAGCACCGTCCCACTGTGTGCACAGCACCGTCCCACTGTGTGCACAGCACCGTCCCACTGTGTGCACAGCACCCGTCCCACTGTGTGCGCAGCACCGTCATACTGTGTGCACAGCACCGTCCCACTGTGTGCACAGCACCGTCATACTGTGTGCACAGCACCGTCCCACTGTGTGCACAGCACCGTCATACTGTGTGCACAGCACCGTCCCACTGTGTGCGCAGCACCGTCCCACTGTGTGCACAGCACCGTCACGCTGTGTGCACAGCACCGTCATACTGTGTGCACAGCACCGTCATACTGTGTGCACAGCACCGTCCCACTGTGTGCACAGCACCGTCATACTGTGTGCACAGCACCGTCCCACTGTGTGCGCAGCACCGTCCCGCTGTGTGCACAGCACCGTCACGCTGTGTGCACAGCACCGTCATACTGTGTGCACAGCACCGTCATACTGTGTGCACAGCACCGTCATACTGTGTGCACAGCACCGTCCCACTGTGTGCGCAGCACCGTCCCACTGTGTGCACAGCACCGTCATACTGTGTGCACAGCACCGTCCCACTGTGTGCACAGCACGTCCCGCTGTGTGCACAGCACCGTCATACTGTGTGCACAGCACCGTCATACTGTGTGCACAGCACCGTCATACTGTGTGCACAGCACCGTCCCACTGTGTGCACAGCACCGTCATACTGTGTGCACAGCACCGTCCCACTGTGTGCACAGCACCGTCATACTGTGTGCACAGCACCGTCCCGCTGTGTGCACAGCACCGTCATACTGTGTGCACAGCACCGTCCCACTGTGTGCACAGCACCGTCATACTGTGTGCACAGCACCGTCCCACTGTGTGCACAGCACCGTCATACTGTGTGCGCAGCACCGTCCCACTGTGTGCACAGCACCGTCATACTGTGTGCACAGCACCGTCACACTGTGTGCACAGCACCGTCATACTGTGTGCACAGCACCGTCCCACTGTGTGCACAGCACCGTCCCACTGTGTGCACAGCACCGTCATACTGTGTGCACAGCACCGTCCACTGTGTGCACAGCACCGTCCCACTGTGTGCACAGCACCGTCCCGCTGTGTGCACAGCACCGTCACACTGTGTGCACAGCACCGTCATACTGTGTGCACAGCACCGTCCCACTGTGTGCACAGCACCGTCACACTGTGTGCACAGCACCGTCCCGCTGTGTGCACAGCACCGTCATACTGTGTGCACAGCACCGTCATACTGTGTGCACAGCACCGTCCCACTGTGTGCACAGCACCGTCCCACTGTGTGCACAGCACCGTCATACTGTGTGCACAGCACCGTCATACTGTGTGCACAGCACCGTCATACTGTGTGCACAGCACCGTCCCACTGTGTGCACAGCACCGTCCCACTGTGTGCACAGCACCGTCATACTGTGTGCACAGCACCGTCATACTGTGTGCACAGCACCGTCCCGCTGTGTGCACAGCACCGTCCCGCTGTGTGCACAGCACCGTCATACTGTGTGCACAGCACCGTCATACTGTGTGCACAGCACCGTCATACTGTGTGCACAGCACCGTCCCACTGTGTGCACAGCACCGTCCCACTGTGTGCACAGCACCGTCATACTGTGTGCACAGCACCGTCATACTGTGTGCACAGCACCGTCATACTGTGTGCACAGCACCGTCCCGCTGTGTGCACAGCACCGTCCCGCTGTGTGCACAGCACCGTCCCGCTGTGTGCACAGCACCGTCCACTGTGTGCACAGCACCGTCATACTGTGTGCACAGCACCGTCCCGCTGTGTGCACAGCACCGTCCCACTGTGTGCACAGCACCGTCATACTGTGTGCACAGCACCGTCATACTGTGTGCACAGCACCGTCCCGCTGTGTGCACAGCACCGTCCCGCTGTGTGCACAGCACCGTCATACTGTGTGCACAGCACCGTCATACTGTGTGCACAGCACCGTCCCGCTGTGTGCGCAGCACCGTCCCACTGTGTGCACAGCACCGTCATACTGTGTGCACAGCACCGTCACACTGTGTGCACAGCACCGTCCCACTGTGTGCGCAGCACCGTCACACTGTGTGCACAGCACCGTCCCACTGTGTGCACAGCACCGTCATACTGTGTGCACAGCACCGTCACACTGTGTGCACAGCACCGTCATACTGTGTGCACAGCACCGTCACACTGTGTGCACAGCACCGTCATACTGTGTGCACAGCACCGTCCCACTGTGTGCACAGCACCGTCCCACTGTGTGCACAGCACCGTCATACTGTGTGCACAGCACCGTCACACTGTGTGCACAGCACCGTCATACTGTGTGCACAGCACCGTCATACTGTGTGCACAGCACCGTCCCACTGTGTGCACAGCACCGTCCCACTGTGTGCACAGCACCGTCATACTGTGTGCACAGCACCGTCACACTGTGTGCACAGCACCGTCATACTGTGTGCACAGCACCGTCATACTGTGTGCACAGCACCGTCCCACTGTGTGCACAGCACCGTCCCACTGTGTGCACAGCACCGTCCCACTGTGTGCACAGCACCGTCCCACTGTGTGCACAGCACCGTCATACTGTGTGCACAGCACCGTCCCACTGTGTGCACAGCACCGTCCCACTGTGTGCACAGCACCGTCCCACTGTGTGCACAGCACCGTCACACTGTGTGCACAGCACCGTCATACTGTGTGCACAGCACCGTCACACTGTGTGCACAGCACCGTCATACTGTGTGCACAGCACCGTCCCACTGTGTGCACAGCACCGTCCCACTGTGTGCACAGCACCGTCATACTGTGTGCACAGCACCGTCACACTGTGTGCACAGCACCGTCCCCACTGTGTGCACAGCACCGTCCCACTGTGTGCACAGCACCGTCCCACTGTGTGCACAGCACCGTCACACTGTGTGCACAGCACCGTCATACTGTGTGCACAGCACCGTCATACTGTGTGCACAGCACCGTCACACTGTGTGCACAGCACCGTCATACTGTGTGCACAGCACCGTCCCACTGTGTGCACAGCACCGTCCCACTGTGTGCACAGCACCGTCATACTGTGTGCACAGCACCGTCCCACTGTGTGCACAGCACCGTCCCACTGTGTGCACAGCACCGTCCCACTGTGTGCACAGCACCGTCCCACTGTGTGCACAGCACCGTCCCACTGTGTGCACAGCACCGTCATACTGTGTGCACAGCACCGTCCCGCTGTGTGCACAGCACCGTCCCGCTGTGTGCACAGCACCGTCCCACTGTGTGCACAGCACCGTCATACTGTGTGCACAGCACCGTCCCGCTGTGTGCACAGCACCGTCATACTGTGTGCACAGCACCGTCATACTGTGTGCACAGCACCGTCATACTGTGTGCACAGCACCGTCCGCTGTGTGCACAGCACCGTCCCACTGTGTGCACAGCACCGTCACACTGTGTGCACAGCACCGTCATACTGTGTGCACAGCACCGTCACACTGTGTGCACAGCACCGTCATACTGTGTGCACAGCACCGTCCCACTGTGTGCACAGCACCGTCCCACTGTGTGCACAGCACCGTCATACTGTGTGCACAGCACCGTCACACTGTGTGCACAGCACCGTCCCACTGTGTGCACAGCACCGTCCCACTGTGTGCACAGCACCGTCACACTGTGTGCACAGCACCGTCACACTGTGTGCACAGCACCGTCACACTGTGTGCACAGCACCGTCACACTGTGTGCACAGCACCGTCACACTGTGTGCACAGCACCGTCATACTGTGTGCACAGCACCGTCCCACTGTGTGCACAGCACCGTCCCACTGTGTGCACAGCACCGTCATACTGTGTGCACAGCACCGTCACACTGTGTGCACAGCACCGTCATACTGTGTGCACAGCACCGTCATACTGTGTGCACAGCACCGTCCCACTGTGTGCACAGCACCGTCCCACTGTGTGCACAGCACCGTCATACTGTGTGCACAGCACCGTCACACTGTGTGCACAGCACCGTCATACTGTGTGCACAGCACCGTCATACTGTGTGCACAGCACCGTCCCACTGTGTGCACAGCACCGTCCCACTGTGTGCACAGCACCGTCCCACTGTGTGCACAGCACCGTCCCACTGTGTGCACAGCACCGTCATACTGTGTGCACAGCACCGTCCCACTGTGTGCACAGCACCGTCCCACTGTGTGCACAGCACCGTCCCACTGTGTGCACAGCACCGTCATACTGTGTGCACAGCACCGTCCCGCTGTGTGCACAGCACCGTCATACTGTGTGCACAGCACCGTCATACTGTGTGCACAGCACCGTCATACTGTGTGCACAGCACCGTCCCGCTGTGTGCACAGCACCGTCCCACTGTGTGCACAGCACCGTCATACTGTGTGCACAGCACCGTCCCGCTGTGTGCACAGCACCGTCATACTGTGTGCACAGCACCGTCCCACTGTGTGCACAGCACCGTCCCGCTGTGTGCACAGCACCATCCCACTGTGTGCACAGCACCGTCATACTGTGTGCACAGCACCGTCTCACTGTGTGCACAGCACCGTCCCACTGTGTGCACAGCACCGTCATACTGTGTGCACAGCACCGTCCCACTGTGTGCACAGCACCGTCATACTGTGTGCACAGCACCGTCATACTGTGTGCACAGCACCGTCATACTGTGTGCACAGCACCGTCATACTGTGTGCACAGCACCGTCATACTGTGTGCACAGCACCGTCATACTGTGTGCACAGCACCGTCCCGCTGTGTGCACAGCACCGTCATACTGTGTGCACAGCACCGTCATACTGTGTGCACAGCACCGTCATACTGTGTGCGCAGCACCGTCATACTGTGTGCGCAGCACCGTCCCACTGTGTGCACAGCACCGTCATACTGTGTGCACAGCACCGTCATACTGTGTGCACAGCACCGTCATACTGTGTGCACAGCACCGTCCCACTGTGTGCACAGCACCGTCATACTGTGTGCACAGCACCGTCATACTGTGTGCACAGCACCGTCCCACTGTGTGCACAGCACCGTCATACTGTGTGCACAGCACCGTCATACTGTGTGCACAGCACCGTCCCACTATGTGCACAGCACCGTCCCACTGTGTGCACAGCACCGTCATACTGTGTGCACAGCACCGTCCCACTGTGTGCACAGCACCGTCCCACTGTGTGCACAGCACCGTCATACTGTGTGCACAGCACCGTCATACTGTGTGCACAGCACCGTCATACTGTGTGCAAAGCACCGTCATACTGTGTGCACAGCACCGTCCCACTGTGTGCACAGCACCGTCATACTGTGTGCACAGCACCGTCATACTGTGTGCACAGCACCGTCATACTGTGTGCACAGCACCGTCCCACTGTGTGCACAGCACCGTCCCACTGTGTGCACAGCACCGTCATACTGTGTGCACAGCACCGTCCCACTATGTGCACAGCACCGTCCCACTGTGTGCACAGCACCGTCCCACTGTGTGCACAGCACCGTCATACTGTGTGCACAGCACCGTCATACTGTGTGCACAGCACCGTCCCACTGTGTGCACAGCACCGTCCCACTGTGTGCACAGCACCGTCCCGCTGTGTGCACAGCACCGTCCCGCTGTGTGCACAGCACCGTCCCACTGTGTGCACAGTACCGTCATACTGTGTGCACAGCACCGTCCCACTGTGTGCACAGCACCGTCCCACTGTGTGCACAGCACCGTCATACTGTGTGCACAGCACCGTCCCGCTGTGTGCACAGCACCGTCATACTGTGTGCACAGCACCGTCCCACTATGTGCACAGCACCGTCCCACTGTGTGCACAGCACCGTCATACTGTGTGCACAGCACCGTCCTACTGTGTGCACAGCACCGTCCCGCTGAGGGACCTGTGTGTGCGCAGCACCGTCCCACTGAGGGGCCTGTGTGTGCGCAGCACCGTCCCACTGAGGGGCCCGTGTGTGCGCAGCACCGTCCCACTGAGGGGCCCGTGTGTGCGCAGCACCGTCCCACTGAGGGGCCCGTGTGTGCGCAGCACCGTCCCACTGAGGGGCCCGTGTGTGCGCAGCACCGTCCCACTGAGGGGCCTGTGTGTCCGTCCCACTGAGGGGCCCGTGTGTGTGCGCAGCACCGTCCCACTGAGGGGCCTGTGTGTGCGCAGCACCGTCCCACTGAGGGGCCTGTGTGTGCATAGCACCGTCTCACTGAGGGGCCCGTGTGTGCGCAGCACCGTCCCACTGAGGGGCCCGTGTGTGTGCGCAGCACCGTCCCACTGAGGGGCCCGTGTGTGCGCAGCACCGTCCCACTGAGGGGCCCGTGTGTGCGCGCAGCACCGTCCCACTGAGGGGCCCGTGTGTGCGTGCAGCACCGTCCCACTGAGGGGCCTGTGTGTGCGCAGCACCGTCCCACTGAGGGGCCTGTGTGTGCGCAGCACCGTCCCACTGAGGGGCCTGTGTGCGCGCAGCACCGTCCCACTGAGGGGCCTGTGTGCGCGCAGCACCGTCCCACTGAGGGGCCTGTGTGCGCGCAGCACCGTCCCACTGAGGGGCCTGTGTGCGCGCAGCACCGTCCCACTGAGGGGCCCGTGTGCGCGCAGCACCGTCCCACTGAGGGGCCCGTGTGCGCGCAGCACCGTCCCACTGAGGAGCCCGTGTGCGCGCAGCACCGTCCCACTGAGGAGCCCGTGTGCGCGCAGCACCGTCCCACTGAGGGGCCCGTGTGTGCGCAGCACCGTCCCACTGAGGGGCCCGTGTGTGCTGGTGTGCGCAGCACCGTCCCACTGAGGGGCCTGTGTGTGCATAGCACCGTCCCACTGAGGGGCCCGTGTGTGCGCAGCACCGTCCCACTGAGGGGCCTGTGTGTGCATAGCACCGTCCCACTGAGGGGCCCGTGTGTGCGCAGCACCGTCCCACTGAGGGGCCCGTGTGTGCGCAGCACCGTCCCACTGAGGGGCCCGTGTGCGCGCGCAGCACCGTCCCACTGAGGGGCCTGTGTGTGCGCAGCACCGTCCCACTGAGGGGCCTGTGTGTGCATAGCAACGTCCCACTGAGGGGCCTGTGTGTGCGCAGCACCATCCCACTGAGGGGCCCGTGTGTGCGCAGCACCGTCCCACTGAGGGGCCCGTGTGTGCGCAGCACCGTCCCACTGAGGGGCCTGTGTGTGCATAGCACCGTCCCACTGAGGGGCCCGTGTGTGCGCAGCACCGTCCCACTGAGGGGCCTGTGTGTGCGCAGCACCGTCCCACTGAGGGGCCTGTGTGTGCATAGCACCGTCCCACTGAGGGGCCCGTGTGTGCGCAGCACCGTCCCACTGAGGGGCCCGTGTGTGTGCGCAGCACCGTCCCACTGAGGGGCCCGTGTGTGCGCAGCACCGTCCCACTGAGGGGCCCGTGTGTGCGCGCAGCACCGTCCCACTGAGGGGCCCGTGTGTGCGTGCAGCACCGTCCCACTGAGGGGCCTGTGTGTGCGCAGCACCGTCCCACTGAGGGGCCTGTGTGTGCGCAGCACCGTCCCACTGAGGGGCCTGTGTGCGCGCAGCACCGTCCCACTGAGGGGCCTGTGTGCGCGCAGCACCGTCCCACTGAGGGGCCTGTGTGCGCGCAGCACCGTCCCACTGAGGGGCCTGTGTGCGCGCAGCACCGTCCCACTGAGGGGCCCGTGTGCGCGCAGCACCGTCCCACTGAGGGGCCCGTGTGCGCGCAGCACCGTCCCACTGAGGAGCCCGTGTGCGCGCAGCACCGTCCCACTGAGGAGCCCGTGTGCGCGCAGCACCGTCCCACTGAGGGGCCCGTGTGTGCGCAGCACCGTCCCACTGAGGGGCCCGTGTGTGCTGGTGTGCGCAGCACCGTCCCACTGAGGGGCCTGTGTGTGCATAGCACCGTCCCACTGAGGGGCCCGTGTGTGCGCAGCACCGTCCCACTGAGGGGCCTGTGTGTGCATAGCACCGTCCCACTGAGGGGCCCGTGTGTGCGCAGCACCGTCCCACTGAGGGGCCCGTGTGTGCGCAGCACCGTCCCACTGAGGGGCCCGTGTGCGCGCGCAGCACCGTCCCACTGAGGGGCCTGTGTGTGCGCAGCACCGTCCCACTGAGGGGCCTGTGTGTGCATAGCAACGTCCCACTGAGGGGCCTGTGTGTGCGCAGCACCATCCCACTGAGGGGCCCGTGTGTGCGCAGCACCGTCCCACTGAGGGGCCCGTGTGTGCGCAGCACCGTCCCACTGAGGGGCCTGTGTGTGCATAGCACCGTCCCACTGAGGGGCCCGTGTGTGCGCAGCACCGTCCCACTGAGGGGCCTGTGTGTGCGCAGCACCGTCCCACTGAGGGGCCTGTGTGTGCATAGCACCGTCCCACTGAGGGGCCTGTGTGTGCGCAGCACCGTCCCACTGAGGGGCCTGTGTGTGCATAGCACCGTCCCACTGAGGGGCCCGTGTGTGCGCAGCACCGTCCCACTGAATAAAGCAGAGTCGTCAGAAAGTCTCCAACGTACACCTGTGTGGGTCTGAAATATACACCTCCAGCCGAAAGAGAGTCAGATGGAGAACACAGAGGTGAATTGAGCGTTACAGCAGACACACAGAATCCTGATATATACCCCGCAAAGAAGGACGTGAACCTAGTAAAGATGGCGGGGAACCTAGTAAAGATGGCGGTGAACCTAGTAAAGATGGCGGTGAACCTAGTAAAATGAGGCGGTGAACCTAGTAAAGATGGCGGTGAACCTAGTAAAGATGGCGGTGAACCTAGTAAAGATGGCGGTGAACCTAGTAAAGATGGCGGTGAACCTAGTAAAATGAGGCGATGAACCTAGTAAAGATGGCGGTGAACCTAGTAAAGATGGCGGTGAACCTAGTAAAGATGGCGGTGAACCTAGTAAAGATGGCGGTGAACCTAGTAAAATGGGGCGATGAACCTAGTAAAGATGGCGGTGAACCTAGTAAAGATGGCGGTGAACCTAGTAACGATGGCGATGAACATAGTAAAGATGGCAGTGAACCAAGTAAAGATGGCGGTGAACCTAGTAACGATGGCGATGAACATAGTAAAGATGACAGTGAACCTAGTAAAGATGGCGATGAACATAGTAAAGATGGCAGTGAACCAAGTAAAGATGGCGGTGAACCTAGTAACGATGGCGGTGAACCTAGTAACGATGGCGGTGAACCTAGTAAAGAAGGTGGTGAACCTAGTAAAGATGGCGATAAACATAGTAAAGATGGCGGTGAACCTAGTAAAGATGGCGGTGAACCTAGTAAAGATGGCGGAGAACATAGTAAAGATTGCGATGAACATAGTAAAGATTGCGATGAACATAGTAAAGATGGCAGTGAACCAAGTAAAGATGGCGGTGAACCTAGTAAAGATGGCGGTGAACATAGTAAAGATGGCAGTGAACCAAGTAAAGACGGCAGTGAACCAAGTAAAGATGGCAGTGAACCAAGTAAAGATGGCGGTGAACCAAGTAAAGATGGCGGTGAACCTAGTAAAGATGGCGATGAACATAGTAAAGATTGCAGTGAACCAAGTAAAGATGGCGGTGAACCTAGTAAAGATGGCGGTGAACCAAGTAAAGATGGCGGTGAACATAGTAAAGATGGCGATAATGAGCGGGAAAAAATAAAAAGTTAAAACGAGACTGCCCAAACCAGCTCATCTGGAACGAAAACTACAACAACGGGAAATAAAGAAACTGTCCCAGAAGAGATCTCGCTGCACAATACATATGAGGTATTAGAGGAAAAGAGTTGGGGCGAAAAGATGGATGACGCAGACCCCGATATGTCGGACAGTCAGACCCCGCAGCAGTCTGGATCTATTCAGGACATTGATATGGCCGGACCATGAAATAAGAGAAATCTGCCATCAGAGAGTCCCCCCGGGAGAAAGAAAATGGTCAAAAAGAAAAATGGTGCTAAAAAGAAAAAAGAAGGGCGGTGATTGACTAACTAAATATACAAAGTGCCCCTCTCCGCTGAAAGTGGCAACTGTTAATGTGAGTAGTATTAAGGGGAAAAGACCCGGACTGAAGCCTTTTCTATTCCAAAGGACTTTAAGAATTAGATTTTCTTTTTGCAGGAAACTCGCTTGACTACTTTGTGTTATTTATCTATCAGATATAAAGAGTATATAACACAGGGACAATGAGAGGTTGGAGAGATGCGTTTAACTCTCTATGGAAGGGAATCTCTGTCAGATAAAATGTAATGTTTGTGATTCTCTGGATGCTGGTCTGTAAGTATTGTGTGTATTTGTAACTAATTGTATTTTGTATTTAAATAAATAAAATAAAAAAGCCTCCCCCACACACTGCATACCCAATACTCATTTACACACACAGCACAGGTACAGCGCGGGCAGCGGCAGTGCCAGCCTCCCCCACACACTGCATACCCAATACTCATTTACACACACAGCACAGGTACAGCGCGGGCAGCGGCAGTGCCAGCCTCCCCCACACACTGCATACCCAATACTCATTTACACACACAGCACAGGTACAGCGCGGGCAGCGGCAGTGCCAGCCTCCCCCACACACTGCATACCCAATACTCATTTACACACACAGCACAGGTACAGCGCGGGCAGCGGCAGTGCCAGCCTCCCCCACACACTGCATACCCAATACTCATTTACACACACAGCACAGGTACAGCCCGGGCAGCGGCAGTGCCAGCCTCCCCCACACACTGCATACCCAATACTCATTTACACACACAGCACAGGTACAGCCCGGGCAGCGGCAGTGCCAGCCTCCCCCACACACTGCATACCCAATACTCTTTTACACACAGTGCAGGTACAGCGCAGGCAGCGGCAGTGCCAGCCTCCCCCACACACTGCATACCCAATACTCTTTTACACACAGTGCAGGTACAGCGCAGGCAGCGGCTATGCCAGCCTCCCCCAGTCACTGCACCCTCCCTAACATACATGCACTGCACACCCGGTCTCTCTCACACATGATTAAGGACATCATGCCTTACGTGTGCGAGTGTGTGCGCATATATATATAATGTATGTACACAAAATACAAAAAATATTAAAACAAACCCTGACATCCTCCTGTGATAGAATATGTATCAGACAGGGGGAATCCCCTATGAAGATACTGATGGACCCCTAATACCCAAGGCAAGGGGGAAAAGCCTATAAGCACAAAATATATGTAGAACAAGGGGTTAACAATAACCCCTCGAACCTACAAGGCCGGCCTCACCCCTAGTAAATATAAAGCCACACAGCAAGCATAGATAACACATGCACCAAATTGCCTAATACATGCTGATGTCAAATACATATGTTATATACATACACCGTACTGTATGTCAGGGAAAAACAGGCGCATCCAAAGCTGCAGAGTTTAGGCTTCAATGAACAGGTAAGGGGCAGTGAGGGAGAGAAGGTGCTCGGTGTATACTGAGTGTGAGGGAGTCCCACAGGTAAGGGGCAGTGAGGGAGAGAAGGTGCTCGGTGTATACTGAGTGTGAGGGAGTCCCACAGGTAAGGGGCAGCGAGGGAGAGAAGGTGCTCGGTGTATACTGAGTGTGAGGGAGTCCCACAGGTAAGGGGCAGTGAGGGAGAGAAGGTGCTCGGTGTATACTGAGTGTGAGGGAGTCCCACAGGTAAGGGGCAGTGAGGGAGAGAAGGTGCTCGGTGTATACTGAGTGTGAGGGAGTCCCACAGGTAAGGGGCAGTGAGGGAGAGAAGGTGCTCGGTGTATACTGAGTGTGAGGGAGTCCCGCAGGTAAGGGGCAGCGAGGGAGAGAAGGTGCTCGGTGTATACTGAGTGTGAGGGAGTCCCACAGGTAAGGGGCAGCGAGGGAGAGAAGGTGCTCGGTGTATACTGAGTGTGAGGGAGTCCCACAGGTAAGGGGCAGTGAGGGAGAGAAGGTGCTCGGTGTATACTGAGTGTGAGGGAGTCCCACAGGTAAGGGGCAGTGAGGGAGAGAAGGTGCTCGGTGTATACTGAGTGTGAGGGAGTCCCACAGGTAAGGGGCAGTGAGGGAGAGAAGGTGCTCGGTGTATACTGAGTGTGAGGGAGTCCCACAGGTAAGGGGCAGTGAGGGAGAGAAGGTGCTCGGTGTATACTGAGTGTGAGGGAGTCCCACAGGTAAGGGGCAGCGAGGGAGAGAAGGTGCTCGGTGTATACTGAGTGTGAGGGAGTCCCACAGGTAAGGGGCAGCGAGGGAGAGAAGGTGCCGGTGTATACTGAGTGTGAGGGAGTCCCACAGGTAAGGGGCAGTGAGGGAGAGAAGGTGCTCGGTGTATACTGAGTGTGAGGGAGTCCCACAGGTAAGGGGCAGTGAGGGAGAGAAGGTGCTGGGTGTGAGTGTGAGGGAGTCCCACAGGTAAGGGGCAGTGAGGGAGAGAAGGTGCTCGGTGTATACTGAGTGTGAGGGAGTCCCACAGGTAAGGGGCAGTGAGGGAGAGAAGGTGCTCCGTGTATACTGAGTGTGAGGGAGTCCCACAGGTAAGGGGCAGCGAGGGAGAGAAGGTGCTCGGTGTATACTGAGTGTGAGGGAGTCCCACAGGTAAGGGGCAGTGAGGGAGAGAAGGTGCTCCGTGTATACTGAGTGTGAGGGAGTCCCACAGGTAAGGGGCAGCGAGGGAGAGAAGGTGCTCGGTGTATACTGAGTGTGAGGGAGTCCCACAGGTAAGGGGCAGTGAGGGAGAGAAGGTGCTCGGTGTATACTGAGTGTGAGGGAGTCCCACAGGTAAGGGGCAGTGAGGGAGAGAAGGTGCTCCGTGTATACTGAGTGTGAGGGAGTCCCACAGGTAAGGGGCAGCGAGGGAGAGAAGGTGCTCGGTGTATACTGAGTGTGAGGGAGTCCCACAGGTAAGGGGCAGTGAGGGAGAGAAGGTGCTCGGTGTATACTGAGTGTGAGGGAGTCCCACAGGTAGGGGGCAGTGAGGGAGAGAAGGTGCTCGGTGTATACTGAGTGTGAGGGAGTCCCACAGGTAAGGGGCAGTGAGGGAAAGGGGTTTAAGGTGAGAGAGAGCAGTAGAGGTGAAAGGGGTGGACAGGAGGCAGGTATGGGTAGAGCGCAGGAGACGGGCAGAGTGAGAGATCAGAGCTGATATGTAGGGAGGAGCATGTGGTGGGAGAACCTTAAAGGTAAGGAGGAGAACTTTGTGGGTGATCTGAAACCTGATGGGAAGCCAGGACAGGGGCGCAGGAGGAGAGGAGTTTTGGGAGAAAGGGTAATTATTCTAGCAGCAGAATTCTGGATACATTGCAAAGGACGCAACAAATAAACAAAACACCAGCACTCCTGAATAGACAAATATGTGGAAAATGTGAAAGGTGCAACAGGGATTGGAGTAAGCTACAAAAGAGCTGATGGAACCAGCGTCCCAGATGGGGCAATTGGATCAGTAAGAGAACCCTATTTAACAGCCCTCGCACACATTTATCAGCTGCTTCCAGTGTGTCCTTAAGCTCTAATCGAAGTTTTTTAGTATACAATTTATGTAACAGTAACTTTCTGGCAAACAAGTGTGTCCCCCCTAACCCAATGAAACAGTTACAATCTGCCGTGGGTGAAAGTGACAAACTTTCTCTGAGGACAAGTTCTTGGTCGGAGGTGAGAGGTGAGTCGGAGAGATTGGTGACTCGTAGGTCATCCTTGGGGGGGGGGGGGTGTCTCTATCATTATCTCCTTTTTGGAGGGTCTCCTCCCTTTGCTGTTCCCAAATCCCCACACTTGCCTGTCTCTTAGGCCCTCTCTTCCTCCCCACCCTCCTCGTCTGCCTCTGTGGGATGGGTAAAAGACGAGGTTGAGGGAGCGATAACAGATCCAAAGTGTAATGATTCCAGCAGCAGAAGGTTGGACAGATTGTACAGGAGAAAGGTGTGAGGCTGGGGGGCCGGTTACAGTATGTTACAGTAATCCAGGCGGGAGAGGGTAAGGGCAGGCATTCGTTTTAGCAGTAAGGGAAGAGTTAAATGTCACTCTTAGGCCACGTAGCTTTCTCTAACAGGTAACCACACTCCTGCAGTACCCAGGGATGTAGGGGGGAGATTCACTATGTGCCAATGCAGGGTACTGAACCCCCGTGGTATCGGCTCCGGGTGTGACACCCCACGTGGGCGACACACGGGGAGCCTGTGTGCTGGGACGTGGTCCTACGTGTCTGGGGTCACAGTGGGGGGGCTGTAACGTGGATAAGGTGGGGGACCCCGGGGTCTCGGCATTGTGCTCTGTAATAAGACATCAGAGAGTGCACTTCTGGGGGTACAACACCTTTTCCTTTCTACGTGTTATGGGGCAGTGCAGGATTCTGTCCTCTCAGTAATATATAACACTGCAGCACAGCAGAGCGTGCGCAGGCACCGCTGAGTCAGCATCGCACAGAGAGGCAGGGAGGAGGGGTGACGCTATACAGAGAGAGGAGGGGTGACACTATGCAGAGAGAGGAGGTGTGACACTATGCAGAGAGAGGAGGTGTGACACTATGCAGAGAGAGGACCTGTGACACTATGCAGAGAGAGGAGGGGTGACACTATGCAGAGAGAGGAGGGGTGACCCTATACAGAGGGATTATGGGGTGACACTATGCAGAGAGAGGAGGGGTGACACTATGCAGAGGGATGAGGGGGTGACCCTATACCGAAGGATGAGGGGGTGACCCTGTACAAAGGGATGAAGGAGTGACAGTATACAAAGGGATGAGGGGGTGACCCTATACTGAGGGATGAGGGGTGACCCTATAATGAGGAGTGACCCTATACTCCTATACTGAGGGATGAGGGGGTGACCCTATCCGAGGGATGAGGGGGGTGACACTATACAGAGGGATGAAGGGGTGACACTATACAGAGGGATGAAGGGGTGACCCTGTACAAAGGGATGAAGGAGTGACAGTATACAAAGGGATGAGGGGGTGACACTATACTGAGGGGTGAGGTGGTGACCCTATACTGAGGGATGAGGGGGTGACCCTATACTGAGGGGTGAGGGGGTGACCCTATACTGAGGGATGAGGGGGTTGACACTATACAGAGGGATGAAGGGGTAACACTGTACAGAGGGGTGACGGGGTGACACTGTACAGAGGGATGAGGGGGTGACCCTATTCTGAGGGATGAGGGGGTGACCCTATACTGAAGGATGAGGGGGTGACCCTATACTGAGGGATGAGGGGGTGACCCTGTACAGAGGGATGAGGGGGTGACACTATACAGAGGGATGAGGGGGTGACACTATACAGAGGGATGAGGGGGTGACCCTATACAGAGGGATGAGGGGGTGACCCTATACAGAGGGATGAGGGGGTGACACAGTACAGAGGGATGAGTAGTGCCACTTGGTACCATTAATGTGCTTACACCCCAACTTTTTTTAACCGCATAGTTTCTAGAAGCCGGGACAGTCTGAGCCTGTCCCTGATACTCTGCACCCTTGTATGTGTGCAGCTCAACCAACAAACACTTGGAGCTTTAAAAGGTTCTGTAACTTCTCCGGTGCCAGCTGCGTGCTAGAGTCACGGATTGGATTACTACTCAGGATCTCAGGTTGATGTTACTTGCTGATAACCCAACTCCTGAGACTCCCTGCAAACCATCGGGGTGATATAACCTGACGAGTGCCTCACTGCGCTCAAACACTGAAGGACTCTTATCTCCGTGTCTTGTATAGCGCAGGCACAGAGCGAACGCAGCACCCCCCCCCCAAACCTGCCTGGAGACCCTCACCCCTCGCGGACGTACACTTCTGCGCCATTTCCCCCTCCCCATACCCCACAGAGAGGAGCAGCACCCCCCACCCCAAACCTGCCAGGAGACCCTCACCCCTCGCGGACGTACACTTCTGCGCCATTTCCCCCTCCCCATACCCCACAGAGAGGAGCAGCACCCCCCACCCCAAACCTGCCCGGAGACCCTCACCCCTCGCGGACGTACACTTCTGCGCCATTTCCCCCTCCCCATACCCCACAGAGAGGAGCAGCACCCCCCACCCCAAACCTGCCCGGAGACCCTCACCCCTCGCGGACGTACACTTCTGCGCCATTTCCCCCTCCCCATACCCCACAGAGAGGAGCAGCACCCCCCACCCCAAACCTGCCCGGAGACCCTCACCCCTCACGGACGTACACTTCTGCACCCTTCCCCCCTCCCCATACCCCACAGAGAGGAGCCAGCACCCCCCCCCCCAAACCTGCCTGGAGACCCTCACCCCTCGCGGACGTACACTGCTGCGCCATTTCCCCCTCCCCATACCCCACAGAGAGGAGCAGCACCCCCCACCCCAAACCTGCCCGGAGACCCCCTCCCCATACCCCACAGAGAGGAGCAGCACCCCCCACCCCAAACCTGCCCGGAGACCCCCGCCCCTCGCGGACGTACACTTCTGTGCCCTTCCCCCCTCCCCATACCCCACAGAGAGGAGCAGCACCCCCCACCCCAAACCTGCCCGGAGAACCACTCCCCTCGCGGACGTACACTTCTGCGCCATTTCCCCCTCCCCATACCCCACAGAGAGGAGCAGCACCCCCCACCCCAAACCTGCCAGGAGACCCTCACCCCTCGAGGACGTACACTTCTGCGCCCTTCCCCCCTCCCCATACCCCACAGAGAGGAGCAGCACCCCCCACCCCAAACCTGCCCGGAGACCCCCTCCCCATACCCCACAGAGAGGAGCCAGCACCTACCTTTCAGGGACGTGATCTCGTGCTGTATAGATCTGCAGGTATCCATAGGGTGCGCGTGGGTGCCACGGAGTGTTCCCACGGAATGTTCCCACGGAGTGTTCCCACGGAATGTTCCCACGGAATGTTCCCACGGAGTGTTCCCACGGAATGTTCCCACGGAGTGTTCCCACGGAATGTTCCCACGGAATCTTCCCACGGAGTGTTCCCACGGAGTGTTCCCACGGAATGTTCCCACGCTCCTTATCCCACTGGACGCAGAGCCAAGTCACCACTGGCACCTGCTACACTGGTACCCTGGTACTCTGTTACACTGGTACCCTGGTACTCTGTTACACTGGTACCCTGGTACTCTGCTACACTGGTACCCTTGTACTCTGCTACACTGGTACCCTGGTACTCTGCTACACTGGTACCCTTGTACTCTGCTACCCTGGTACTCTGCTACACTGGTACCCTGGTACTCTGCTACACTGGTACCCTGGTACTCTGCTACACTGGTACCCAGGTACTCTGCTACACTGGTACTCTGTTACACTGGTACCCTGGTACTCTGCTACACTGGTACTCTGTTACACTGGTACCCTGGTACTCTGCTACACTGGCACTGTTACACTGGCACAGTTACCACAAGCCCTCCAGTTGTTGCCAGTGATATTGCAGAGGCTCAGGGCTGATCCCCTGCACTGGAATTCACTCTATCCTGTCCCTCCTTTCCTCCTCTCTCCCCCCTCCCCACCTTCTCTCTCCCCCCTCCCCACACACACAGGGCTTCCCAATGCAGCTCTGTCAGCCAATCCCTGCGGCTGTGGGAGGGGGAGGGGGAGGAGAGGGGGTCGGGACACTCATTGATCAGGGAACCATGCACTGACAATGCGGCAGGAAGCCCTCCATGCAGCTGGGGAAGGGGGTGTGGCAGGGTGAGAATAAGTTAGGCAGGGGGGTGAGGATGAGTGGGGGTGGGGGGTGAGGATGAGTGGGGGTGGGGGGTGAGGATGAGTGGGGGTGGGGGGTGAGGATGAGTGGGGGGTGGGGGGGTGAGGATGAGTGGGGGGTGGGGGGGTGAGGATGAGTGGGGGGTGGGGGGGTGAGGATGAGTGGGGGGTGGGGGGGTGAGGATGAGTGGGGGGTGGGGGGGTGAGGATGAGTGGGGGGTGAGGATGAGTGGGGGTGAGGATGAGTGGGGGGTGAGGATGAGTGGGGTGAGGATGAGTGGGGGGTGGGGGGGTGAGGATGAGTGGGGGGTGGGAGGGTGAGGATGAGTGGGGGGAGGGAGGGGGATGAGTGGGGGTGGGGGGGTGAGGATGAGTGGGGGGTGGGGGGTGAGGATGAGTGGGGGGTGAGGATGAGTGTGGGGTGGGGGGGTGAGGATGAGGGGGGGTGAGGATGAGTGGGGGTGGGGGTGAGGATGAGTGGGGGGTGAGGATGAGTGGGGGGTGGGGATGAGTGTGGGGGGGATGAGTGGGGGTGAGGATGAGTGGGGATGAGTGGGGGGGTGGGGGGGGGTGAGGATGAGTGGGTGGGGGTGAGGATGAGGGGGGGTGAGGATGAATGGGGGGTGAGGATGAGTGGGGATGAGTTGGGGGGGTGAGGATGAGTTGGGGGGGTGAGGATGAGTTGTGGTGGGTGAGGATGAGTGGGGGGGTGAGGATGAGTGGGGGGGTGAGGATGAGTGGGGGGTGAGGATGAGTGGGGGGTGAGGATGAGTGGGGGGGGTGAGGATGAGTGGGGGGGGTGAGGATGAGTGGGGGGGTGAGGATGAGTGGGGGGTGAGGATGAGTGGGGGGGGTGATGATGAGTGGGGATGAGTTGGGGGGGTGAGGATGAGTTGGGGCGGGTGAGGATGAGTTGGGGCGGGTGAGGATGAGTGGGGGGTGAGGATGAGTTGGGGGGGTGAGGATGAGTGGGGGGGTGAGGATGAGTGGGGGGTGAGGATGAGTGGGGGGGGTGATGATGAGTGGGGATGAGTTGGGGGGGTGAGGATGAGTTGGGGCGGGTGAGGATGAGTTGGGGCGGGTGAGGATGAGTGGGGGGTGAGGATGAGTTGGGGGGGTGAGGATGAGTGGGGGGGATAGGATGAGTGGAGGGGATAGGATGGATGGGGGGTGAGGATGAGTTGGGGGGGTGAGGATGAGTTGGGGGGGTGAGGATGAGTAGGGGGGGTGAGGATGAGTTGGGGGGGTGAGGATGAGTTGGGGGGGTGAGGATGAGTTGGGGGGGTGAGGATGAGTAGGGGGGGTGAGGATGAGTGGGGGGGTGAGGATGAGAGGGGGGGAGGATGAGTGGGGGGTGAGGATGAGTGGGGGGGTGAGGATGAGTGGGGGGGTGAGGATGAGTGGGGGGGGTGAAGATGAGTGGGGGGGTGAGGATGAGTGGGGGGGTGAAGATGAGTGGGGGGGTGAGGATGAGTGGGGGGGTGAAGATGAGTTGGGGGGGTGAGGATGAGTTGGGGGGGTAAGGATGAGTGCGGGGTGAGGATGAGTGGGGGGTGAGGATGAGTGGGGGGTGATGATGAGTGAGGATGAGTGGGGGGGTGATGAGTGGGGATGAGTGGGGAGGTGAGGATGAGTGGGGATGAGTGTGGGGGTGAGGATGAGTGGGGATGAGTGTGGGGTGAGGATGAGTGGGGGGTGAGGATGAGTGGGGGATGAGGATGAGTGGGGGTGAGGATGAGTGGGGGGTGAGGATGAGTGGGGGTGAGGATGAGTGGGGGGGTGAGGATGAGTTGGGGGGTGAGGATGAGTTGGGGGGTGAGGATGAGTGGGGATGAGTGGGGGGTGAGGATGAGTGAGGATGAGTGGGGGGTGAGGATGAGTTGGGGGTGAGGATGAGTGGGGATGAGTGGATGGTGATGATGAGTGAGGATGAGTGGGGGGTGAGGATGAGTGGGGGTGAGGATGAGTGGGGGGGATAGGATGAGTGGGGGGATAGGATGAGTGGGGGGGATAGGATGAGTGGGGGGGTGAGGATGAGTGGGGGGTGAGGTGAGTGGGGGGTGAGGATGAGAGGGGGGTGAGGATGAGAGGGGGGGGTGAGGATGAGAGGGGGGGTGAGGATGAGTGGGGGGTGAGGATGAGAGGGGGGTGAGGATGAGTGGGGGGGTGAGGATGAGTGGGGGGGGGGGTGAGGATGAGTGGGGGGGGGGGTGAGGATGAGTGGGGGGTGAGGATGAGTGGGGGGGGTGAGGATGAGTGGGGGGGGTGAGGATGAGTGGGGGGGTGAGGATGAGTTGGGGGGGTGAGGATGAGTTGGGGGGGTGAGGATGAGTTGGGGGGGTGAGGATGAATGGGGGGGTGAGGATGAGTGGGAGGGGTGAGGATGAGTGGGAGGGGTGAGGATGAGTGGGGGGGGTGAGGATGAGTGGGGGGGGGTGAGGATCAGTTGGGGAGGGGTGAAGATGAGTTGGGGGGGGTGAGGATGAGTTGGGGGGGTGAGGATGAGTTGGGGGGGTGAGGATGAGTTGGGGGGGTGAGGATGAGTTGGGGGGGTGAGGATGAGTTGGGGGGGTGAGGATGAGTTGGGGGGGTGAGGATGAGTTGGGGGGGTGAGGATGAGTTAGGAGGGGGTGAGGAATAGTTAGGAGGGGGTGAGGATGAGTTAGGAGGGGGGAGTTAGGGGGTGAGGATGAGTTGGGGGGGGTGAGGATGAGTTAGTAAGGGGGGGGTATTATTGAGTGCCAGTCTAAGGGGGATACATTTGCCTTTGTGATTGTGGCGGGGAGGAAACATCTCTCTTCCTTCCTGACACGCTCATTACTACTATATAAAAACTGCACACAACGGGGGCTCTGAAAGTGAGATTAACGCCCTATTTTTCCCCCAGGAAATGTAATAAGTTTATCCCGTTCTCTGCTCCGAACCCTGTTATTCTGCTACGTGGCTGTGGGGTGCGTGGCAGGGAGCTGCGTGGTGGTGGGGTGCGTGGCAGGGAGCTGCGTGGCGGTGGGGTGCGTGGCAGGGAGCTGCGTGGCGGTGGGGTGCGTGGCAGGGAGCTGCGTGGCAGGGAGCTATGTGGCAGGGAGCTGCGGTGAGGTGCGTGGCAGGGAGCTGCGGTGAGGTGCGTGGCAGGGAGCTACGTGGTGGTGGGGTGGGTTGCAGGGAGCTGCGTTGAGGTGCGTGGCAGGGAGCTGCGGTGAGGTGCGTGGGAGGGGGCTACGCGGTGTAAGGGTTTGGGGGTGCACGGGTGGGGGGGCATGGCTGTGTGGGTCCCAGGACAGGGCGTACGATCCCAGTGAAGGCCGAGCGATGACAGGTCACACTTTATTTGAGTGGGTTTGTTATATTGAGGCTCTCGGGTGGGAGGGTTTGGGGGTGCACGGGTGGGGGGTTTGGGGGTGCACGGGTGGGAGGGTTTGGGGGTGCACGGGTGGGAGGGTTTGGGGGAGCACGGGTGGGGGGTTTGTGGGTGCACGGGTGGGGGGTTTGGGGGTGCACGGGTGGGGGGTTTGGGGTTGCACGGGTGGGGGGGATGGGGTTCCCGGGACTGGGCGTACGATCCCAGTGAAGGCCGCGCGATGACAGGTCACACTTTATTTGAGTGGGTTTGTTATATTGAGGCTTTCGGGTGGGAGGGTTTGGGGGTGCACGGGTGGGAGGGTTTGGGGGAGCACGGGTGGGGGGTTTGTGGGTGCACGGGTGGGGGGTTTGGGGGTGCACGGGTGGGGGGGTTGGTTCCCAGGACTGGGCGTACGATCCCAGTGAAGGCCGAGCGATGACAGGTCACACTCTGCTGTTACATTTCTCTCCCTGACACGTCCGGACGCCTGCCTGAGAAATCACACGGCGCAGAGAGAATCCGGAGCCCCTGCCCGCGCAAACTCCTTAACCCTCCGGAGAGCCAGCAACGCCCCCACCGGCTGCAGAGGGGTTAATAAGGTTTATTCAATCAGGGGCAGAGGGGATTAGGAAATGGGGGGGGGGGCAGGATATCTTGTTATCGGCTACGGTATATATATAGATAGATAGATAGATAGATAGATAGATAGATAGATAGATAGATAGATAGATAGATTTCTATGGCGAATAACCTGGTTCCCGTTATAAAGGGGAAAACCCCCCAACGCACAGCCAGAAATAGAGTGGGTCCCAAACGAAAATTGCTAGTAACAAATAATCTTTATTGGTCCATGTTAAAAACCGGAGGTAAGTCCCCTCCTACGCGTTTCGTACCTAGCGGCGCCTTATCTCCGTGTGCGTGCTGTGCGCTGGAGTGTTTTTCCCTTTGGATTTCAGCATTATTCTCCTGGTCGCACGCCTAGCAAGATACCCAGGGCCGGGGCAGTTATATGTGAGTACGCCATCACCGGATACTTTCTGATTATACAGTTACTGACGTGCTGTGGTCATCGCTTACATACCTCACTAGCCACAGGTACCTTATACTACTATTGAATCAAGACTGGACACAAATGTTGGGCGCATATCACTAACCTGTCCTGGTTCCCGTTCTATACTGTAATATATTAATATAATTAAAGCGCCCGCTGAATTCCTGGACATTTTGCCATTGAGACGTTTTCACATATAAAATTGGCTACTTCATTTGAACCTGTTTTTTTTAATTCTTTTTTTAATTGTTATATAAAGATAAAAATGTATCAGGGAAAAGACGAAGTATTACACGTGAGAAAGCCTGCTTCCTTCTGTATCTGTGTATTAGGAGGGGGTGAGCGGTATAACTCCCCGATGTCTGTGTATTAGGAGGGGGTGAGCGGTATAACTCCCCGATGTCTGTGTATTAGGAGGGGGTGAGAGGTATAACTCCCCGATGTCTGTGTATTAGGAGGGGGTGAGCGGTATAACTCCCCGATGTCTGTGTATTAGGAGGGGGTGAGAGGTATAACTCCCCGATGTCTGTGTATTAGGAGGGGGTGAGCGGTATAACTCCCCGATGTCTGTGTATTAGGAGGGGGTGAGAGGTATAACTCCCCGATGTCTGTGTATTAGGAGGGGGTGAGCGGTATAACTCCCCGATGTCTGTGTATTAGGAGGGGGTGAGAGGTATAACTCCCCGATGTCTGTGTATTAGGAGGGGGTGAGCGGTATAACTCCCCGATGTCTGTGTATTAGGAGGGGGTGAGAGGTAAATGCCAGAGACGCCCCCTCTCTCCGTGTGCCAGATACGCCCCCCTCTCCGTGTGCCAGAGACACCCCCCTCTCTGTGTGCCAGAGACGCCCCCCCTCTCCGTGTGCCAGAGACGCCCCCCCTCTCCGTGTGCCAGAGACGCCCCCTCTCTCCGTGTGCCAGAGACGCCCCCTCTCTCCGTGTGCCAGATACGCCCCCTCTCTCCGTGTGCCAGAGACGCCCCCCCTCTCCGTGTGCCAGAGACGCCCCCCCCTCTCCGTGTGCCAGATACGCCCCCTCTCTCCGTGTGCCAGAGACACCCCCCCTCTCCGTGTGCCAGATACGCCCCCTCTCTCCGTGTGCCAGAGACGCCCCCCCTCTCCGTGTGCCAGAGACGCCCCCTCTCTCCGTGTGCCAGAGACGCCCCCCTCTCCATGTGCCAGAGACACCCCCCCTCTCCCCGTGTGCCAGAGACGCCCCCCCTCTCTCCGTGTGCCAGATACGCCCCCTCTCTCCGTGTGCCAGAGACGCCCCCCTCTCCGTGTGCCAGAGACGCCCCCCTCTCCGTGTGCCAGAGACGCCCCCCCTCTCCGTGTGCCAGAGACGCCCCCCCTCTCCGTGTGCCAGAGACGCCCCCTCTCTCCGTGTGCCAGAGACGCCCCCTCTCTCCGTGTGCCAGAGACGCCCCCTCTCTCCGTGTGCCAGAGACGCCCCCACTCTCCGTGTGCCAGAGACGCCCCCCCTCTCCGTGTGCCAGAGACGCCCCCCTCTCCGTGTGCCAGAGACGCCCCCCCTCTCCGTGTGCCAGAGACGCCCCCCTCTCCGTGTGCCAGAGACGCCCCCTCTCTCCGTGTGCCAGAGACGCCCCCCCTCTCCGTGTGCCAGAGACGCCCCCCTCTCTCCGTGTGCCAGAGACGCCCCCCCTCTCCGTGTGCCAGAGACGCCCCCCCTCTCCGAGTGCCAGAGACGCCCCCCCCTCTCCGTGTGCCAGAGACGCCCCCCCTCCATGTGCCAGAGACGCCCCCCCCTCTCCGTGTGCCAGAGACGCCCCCTCTATCCCCCCTCTCCTGCACAGTTTTGTGGTCTCCCTCCATGCGGAATCCGCCCCTCCCTGTCCCTTTCATACTCAACGAAACCCCCCGTGTCCCCCTGACACCCCATTATACAGAGTCATTGTTACTATACAGAGTCATTGTTACTTGTCTGCAGAAAGCAGAGTCATTAAAAATCCGCGAGCACGTCCGGCTCAGCACAGGGCGTAAACACGGAGAGCAGCGCAGCCACGGGCAGAGGCACAGACCGGGGCAGCCACGGGCAGAGGCACAGACCGGGGCAGCCACGGCCAGAGGGATTGACCGGGGCAGCCACGGCCAGAGGGACTGACCGGGGCAGCCACGGGCAGAGGCACAGACCGGGGCAGCCACGGGCAGAGGCACAGACCGGGGCAGCCACGGGCAGAGGCACAGACCGGGGCAGCCCAGGACACGCGTGAGAACGAGAGGTAACTCTCACTGTATTACTGCCTGTAACACGTTATAACTCTGTGCCCAGGACATGCGTGAGAACGAGAGGTAACTCTCACTGTATTACTGCCTGTAACACGTTATAACTCTGTGCCCAGGACATACGTGAGAGCGAGCGGTAACTCTCACTGTATTACTGCCTGTAACACGTTATAACTCTGTGCCCAGGACATGCGTGAGAGCGAGAGGTAACTCTCACTGTATTACTGCCTGTAACACACGTTATAACTCTGTGCCCAGGACATGCGTGAGAGCGAGAGGTAACTCTCACTGTATTACTGCCTGTAACACGTTATAACTCTGCGCCCAGGACATGCGTGAGAGCGAGAGGTAACTCTCACTGTATTACTGCCTGTAACACGTTATAACTCTGCGCCCAGGACATGTGTGAGAACGAGAGGTAACTCTCAGTGTATTACGTCCTGTAACACGTTATAACTCTGTGCCCAGGACACGCGTGAGAACGAGAGGTAACTCTCACTGTATTACTGCCTGTAACACATGTTATAACTCTGTGCCCAGGACATGCGTGAGAACGAGAGGTAACTCTCACTGTATTACTGCCTGTAACACATGTTATAACTCTGTGCCCAGGACATGCGTGAGAACGAGAGGTAACTCTCACTGTATTACTGCCTGTAACACATGTTATAACTCTGTGCCCAGGACATGCGTGAGAACGAGAGGTAACTCTCACTGTATTACTGCCTGTAACACGTTATAACTCTGCACCCAGGACATGCGTGAGAACGAGAGGTAACTCTCACTGTATTACTGCCTGTAACACGTTATAACTCTGCGCCCAGGACATGCGTGAGAGCGAGAGGTAACTCTCACTGTATTACTGCCTGTAACACGTTATAACTCTGCGCCCAGGACATGCGTGAGAGCGAGAGGTAACTCTCACTGTATTACTGCCTGTAACACATGTTATAACTCTGTGCCCAGGACATGCGTGAGAACGAGAGGTAACTCTCACTGTATTACTGCCTGTAACACGTTATAACTCTGTGCCCAGGACACGCGTGAGAACGAGAGGTAACTCTCACTGTATTACTGCCTGTAACACGTTATAACTCTGCGCCCAGGACATGCGTGAGAGCGAGAGGTAACTCTCACTGTATTACTGCCTGTAACACGTTATAACTCTGCGCCCAGGACATGCGTGAGAGCGAGAGGTAACTCTCACTGTATTACTGCCTGTAACACGTTATAACTCTGCGCCCAGGACATGCGTGAGAGCGAGAGGTAACTCTCACTGTATTACTGCCTGTAACACATGTTATAACTCTGTGCCCAGGACATGCGTGAGAGCGAGAGGTAACTCCCACTGTATTACTGCCTGTAACACATGTTATAACTCTGTGCCCAGGACATGCGTGAGAGCGAGAGGTAACGCTCACTGTATTACTGCCTGTAACACGTTATAACTCTGTGCCCAGGACATGCGTGAGAGCGAAAGGTAACTCTCACTGTATTACTGCCTGTAACACACGTTATAACTCTGTGCCCAGGACACGCGTGGGAACGAGAGGTAACTCTCACTGTATTACTGCCTGTAACACGTTATAACTCTGTGCCCAGGACATGCGTGAGAACGAGAGGTAACTCTCACTGTATTACTGCCTGTAACACGTTATAACTCTGTGCCCAGGACATGCGTGAGAGCGAGAGGTAAATCTCACTGTATTACTGCCTATAACACATGTTATAACTCTGTGCCCAGGACATGCGTGAGAGCGAGAGGTAACTCTCACTGTATTACTGCCTGTAACACACGTTATAACTCTGTGCCCAGGACATGCGTGAGAGCGAGAGGTAACTCTCACTGTATTACTGCCTGTAACACACGTTATAACTCTGTGCCCAGGACATGCGTGAGAACGAGCGGTAACTCTCACTGTATTACTGCCTGTAACACACGTTATAACTCTGTGCCCAGGACATGCGTGAGAACGAGAGGTAACTCTCACTGTATTACTGCCTGTAACACATGTTATAACTCTGTGCCCAGGACATGCGTGAGAGCGAGCGGTAACTCTCACTGTATTACTGCCTGTAAGACGTTATAACTCTGTGCCCAGGACACGCGTGAGAGCGAGAGGTAACTCTCACTGTATTACTGTCTGTAACACGTTATAACTCTGTGCCCAGGACATGCGTGAGAACGAGATGTAACTCTCACTGTATCACTGCCTGTAACACATTATAACTCTGTGCCCAGGACATGCGTGAGAGCGAGAGGTAACTCTCACTGTATTACTGCCTGTAACACGTTATAACTCTGTGCCCAGGACATGCGTGAGAGCGAGAGGTAACTCTCACTGTATCACTGCCTGTAACACATGTTATAACTCTGTGCCCAGGACATGCGTGAGAGCGAGAGGTAACTCTCACTGTATCACTGCCTGTAACACATGTTATAACTCTGTGCCCAGGACATGCGTGAGAAGGAGAGGTAACTCTCACTGTATTACTGCCTGTAACACGTTATAACTCTGTGCCCAGGACATGCGTGAGAGCGAGAGGTAACTCTCACTGTATTACTGCCTGTAACACATTATAACTCTGTGCCCAGGACATGCGTGAGAGCGAGAGGTAACTCTCACTGTATCACTGCCTGTAACACATGTTATAACTCTGTGCCCAGGACATGCGTGAGAGCGAGAGGTAACTCTCACTGTATCACTGCCTGTAACACATGTTATAACTCTGTGCCCAGGACATGCGTGAGAAGGAGAGGTAACTCTCACTGTATTACTGCCTGTAACACGTTATAACTCTGTGCCCAGGACATGCGTGAGAAGGAGAGGTAACTCTCACTGTATTACTGCCTGTAACACGTTATAACTCTGTGCCCAGGACATGCGTGAGAACGAGAGGTAACTCTCACTGTATTACTGCCTGTAACACGTTATAACTCTGTGCCCGGGACATGTGTGAGAACGAGCGGTAACTCTCACTGTATTACTGCCTGTAACACATGTTATAACTCTGTGCCCAGGACATGCGTGAGAACGAGAGGTAACTCTCACTGTATCACTGCCTGTAACACGTTATAACTCTGTGCCCAGGACATGCGTGAGAACGTGAGGTAACTCTCACTGTATTACTGCCTGTAACACACGTTATAACTCTGTGCCCAGGACATGCGTGAGAGCGAGAGGTAACTCTCACTGTATTACTGCCTGTAACACATGTTATAACTCTGTGCCCAGGACATGCGTGAGAACGAGAGGTAACTCTCACTGTATTACTGCCTGTAACACATGTTATAACTCTGTGCCCAGGACACGCGTGAGAACGAGAGGTAACTCTCACTGTATTACTGCCTGTAACACACGTTATAACTCTGTGCCCAGGACATGCGTGAGAACGAGAGGTAACTCTCACTGTATTACTTCCTGTAACACATGTTATAACTCTGTGCCCAGGACATGCGTGAGAGCGAGAGGTAACTCTCACTGTATTACTGCCTGTAACACGTTATAACTCTGTGCCCAGGACATGCGTGAGAACGAGAGGTAACTCTCACTGTATCACTGCCTGTAACACGTTATAACTCTGTGCCCAGGACACGCGTGAGAACGAGAGGTAACTCTCACTGTATTACTGCCTGTAACACGTTATAACTCTGTGCCCAGGACATGCGTGAGAATGAGAGGTAACTCTCACTGTATTACTGTCTGTAACACGTTATAACTCTGTGCCCAGGACATGCGTGAGAGCGAGAGGTAACTCTCACTGTATTACTTCCTGGTAACACATGTTATAACTCTGTCCCCAGGACATGCGTGAGAGCGAGAGGTAACTCTCAGTGTATTACTGCCTGTAACACATGTTATAACTCTGTGCCCAGGACATGCGTGAGAACGAGCGGTAACTCTCACTGTATTACTGCCTGTAACACCTGTTATAACTCTGTGCCCAGGACATGCGTGAGAACGAGAGGTAACTCTCACTGTATTACTGCCTGTAACACATGTTATAACTCTGCGCCCGGGACATGCGTGAGAGCGAGAGGTAACTCTCACTGTATTACTGCCTGTAACACGTTATAACTCTGTGCCCAGGACATGCGTGAGAACGAGCGGTAACTCTCACTGTATTACTGCCTGTAACACGTTATAACTCTGTGCCCAGGACATGCGTGAGAACGAGAGGTAACTCTCACTGTATCACTGCCTGTAACACGTTATAACTCTGTGCCCAGGACACGCGTGAGAACGAGAGGTAACTCTCACTGTATTACTGCCTGTAACATGTTATAACTCTGTGCCCAGGACATGCGTGAGAGCGAGAGGTAACTCTCAGTGTATTACTGCCTGTAACACATGTTATAACTCTGTGCCCAGGACATGCGTGAGAACGAGCGGTAACTCTCACTGTATTACTGCCTGTAACACATGTTATAACTCTGTGCCCAGGACATGCGTGAGAACGAGAGGTAACTCTCACTGTATTACTGCCTGTAACACGTTATAACTCTGCACCCGGGACATGCGTGAGAGCGAGAGGTAACTCTCACTGTATTACTGCCTGTAACACATGTTATAACTCTGTGCCCGGGACATGCGTGAGAGCGAGAGGTAACTCTCACTGTATTACTGCCTGTAACACACGTTATAACTCTGTGCCCAGGACATGCATGAGAACGAGAGGTAACTCTCACTGTATTACTTCCTGTAACACGTTATAACTCTGTGCCCAGGACATGCGTGAGAACGAGCGGTAACTCTCACTGTATTACTGCCTGTAACACACGTTATAACTCTGTGCCCAGGACATGCGTGAGAGCGTGAGGTAACTCTCACTGTATTACTGCCTGTAACACACGTTATATCTCTGTGCCCAGGACATGTGTGAGAGCGAGAGGTAACTCTCACTGTATTACTGCCTGTAACACACGTTATATCTCTGTGCCCAGGACATGCGTGAGAGCGAGAGGTAACTCTCACTGTATTACTGCCTGTAACACACGTTATATCTCTGTGCCCAGGACATGCGTGAGAACGAGAGGTAACTCTCACTGTATTACTGCCTGTAACACGTTATAACTCTGTGCCCAGGACATGCGTGAGAACGAGAGGTAAATCTCACTGTATTACTGCCTGTAACACACGTTATAACTCTGTGCCCAGGACATGCGTGAGAACAAGAGGTAAATCTCACTGTATTACTGCCTGTAACACGTTATAACTCTGTGCCCGGGACATGCGTGAGAACGAGAGGTAACTCTCACTGTATTACTGCCTGTAACACGTTATAACTCTGTGCCCAGGACATGCGTGAGAAGGAGAGGTAACTCTCACTGTATTACTGCCTGTAACACGTTATAACTCTGTGCCCAGGACACGCGTGAGAATGAGAGGTAACTCTCACTGTATTACTGCCTGTAACACACGTTATAACTCTGTGCCCAGGACATGCGTGAGAAGGAGAGGTAACTCTCACTGTATTACTGCCTGTAACACATGTTATAACTCTGTGCCCAGGACATGCGTGAGAACGAGAGGTAACTCTCACTGTATTACTGCCTGTAACACATGTTATAACTCTGTGCCCAGGACATGCGTGAGAGCGAGAGGTAACTCTCACTCTATTACTGCCTGTAACACGTTATAACTCTGTGCCCAGGACATGCGTGAGAAGGAGAGGTAACTCTCACTGTATTACTGCCTGTAACACATGTTATAACTCTGTGCCCAGGACATGCGTGAGAAGGAGAGGTAACTCTCACTGTATTACTGCCTGTAACTCGTTATAACTCTGTGCCCAGGACATGCGTGGGAACGAGAGGTAACTCTCACTGTATTACTTCCTGTAACATGTTATAACTCTGTGCCCAGGACATGCGTGAGAACGAGAGGTAACTCTCAGTGTATTACTGCCTGTAACATACGTTATAACTCTGTGCCCAGGGCATGCGTGAGAACTAGAGGTAACTCTCACTGTATTACTGCCTGTAACACGTTATAACTCTGTGCCCAGGACATGCGTGAGAACGAGAGGTAACTCTCACTGTATTACTGCCTGTAACACACGTTATAACTCTGTGCCCAGGACATGCGTGAGAACGAGAGCTAACTCTCACTGTATTACTGCCTGTAACACGTTATAACTCTGTGCCCAGGACATGCGTGAGAAGGAGAGGTAACTCTCACTGTATTACTGCCTGTAACACGTTATAACTCTGTGCCCAGGACACGCGTGAGAACGAGAGGTAACTCTCATTGTATTACTGCCTGTAACACGTTATAACTCTGTGCCCAGGACATGCGTGACAATGAGAGGTAACTCTCACTGTATTACTGCCTGTAACACGTTATATCTCTGTGCCCAGGACATGCGTGAGAACGAGAGGTAACTCTCACTGTATTACTGCCTGTAACATGTTATAACTCTGTGCCCAGGACATGCGTGAGAACGAGAGGTAACTCTCACTGTATTACTGCCTGTAACATGTTATAACTCTGTGCCCAGGACATGCGTGAGAACGAGAGGTAACTCTCACTATATTACTGCCTGTAACACACGTTATAACTCTGTGCCCAGGACATGCGTGAGAGCGAGAGGTAACTCTCACTGTATTACTGCCTGTAACACACGTTATAACTCTGTGCCCAGGACATGCGTGAGAACGAGAGGTAACTCTCACTGTATTACTGCCTGTAACACATGTTATAACTCTGTGCCCAGGACATGCGTGAGAACGAGAGGTAATGCTCACTGTATTACTGCCTGTAACTCACGTTATAACTCTGTGCCCAGGACATACGTGAGAACGAGAGGTAATGCTCACTGTATTACTGCCTGTAAAACACGTTATAACTCTGTGCCCAGGACATGCGTGAGAACGAGAGGTAACTCTCACTGTATTACTGCCTGTAACACGTTATAACTCTGTGCCCAGGACATGCGTGAGAACGAGAGGTAACTCTCACTGTATTACTGCCTGTAACTCGTTATAACTCTGTGCCCAGGACATGCGTGAGAACGAGCGGTAACTCTCACTGTATTACTGCCTGTAAAACGTTATAACTCTGTGCCCAGGACACGCGTGAGAACGAGAGGTAACTCTCAGTGTATTACTGCCTGTAACACGTTATAACTCTGTGCCCAGGACATGCGTGACAATGAGAGGTAACTCTCACTGTATTACTGCCTGTAACACGTTATATCTCTGTGCCCAGGACTTGCGTGAGAACTAGAGGTAACTCTCACTGTATCACTGCCTGTAACACGTTATAACTCTGTGCCCAGGACATGCGTGAGAACGAGAGGTAACTCTCACTGTATTACTGCCTGTAACATGTTATAACTCTGTGCCCAGGACATGCGTGAGAACAAGAGGTAACTCTCACTGTATTACTGCCTGTAACATGTTATAACTCTGTGCCCAGGACATGCGTGAGAACGAGAGGTAACTCTCACTGTATTACTTCCTGTAACACGTTATAACTCTGTGCCCAGGACATGCGTGAGAACGAGAGGTAACTCTCACTGTATTACTGCCTGTAACACACGTTATAACTCTGTGCCCAGGACACGCGTGAGAACGAGAGGTAACTCTCACTGTATTACTGCCTGTAACTCACGTTATAACTCTGTGCCCAGGACATACGTGAGAACGAGAGGTAATGCTCACTGTATTACTGCCTGTAACACACGTTATAACTCTGTGCCCAGGACATGCGTGAGAACGAGAGGTAACTCTCACTGTATTACTGCCTGAAACACGTTATAACTCTGTGCCCAGGACATGCGTGGGAACGAGAGGTAACTCTCACTGTATTACTGCCTGAAACACGTTATAACTCTGTGCCCAGGACATGCGTGAGAACGACAGGTAACTCTCACTGTATTACTGCCTGTAACACGTTATAACTCTGTGCCCAGGACATGCGTGAGAACGAGAGGTAACTCTCACTGTATTACTGCCTGTAACACATTATAACTCTGTGCCCGGGACATGCGTGAGAACGAGAGGTAACTCTCACTGTATTACTGCCTGTAACACGTTATAACTCTGTGCCCAGGACATGCATGAGAACGAGAGGTAACTCTCACTGTATTACTGCCTGTAACACATGTTATAACTCTGTGCCCAGGACATGCGTGAGAACGCGCGGTAACGCTCACTGTATTACTGCCTGCAACACGTTTTAACTCTGTGCCCAGGACATGCGTGAGAGCGAGAGGTAACTCTCACTGTATTACTGCCTGTAACACATGTTATAACTCTGTGCCCAGGACATGCGTGAGAACGAGAGGTAACACTCACTGTATTACTGCCTGTAACACGTTATAACTCTGTGCCCAGGACATGCATTAGAACGAGAGGTAACTCTCACTGTATTACTTCCTGTAACACGTTATAACTCTGTGCCCAGAACATGCGTGAGAACGAGCGGTAACTCTCACTGTATTACTGCCTGTAACACACGTTATAACTCTGTGCCCAGGACATGCGTGAGAGCGAGAGGTAACTCTCACTGTATTACTGCCTGTAACACACGTTATATCTCTGTGCCCAGGACATGCGTGAGAACGAGAGGTAACTCTCACTGTATTACTTCCTGTAACACACGTTATATCTCTGTGCCCAGGACATGCGTGAGAACGAGAGGTAACTCTCACTGTATTACTGCCTGTAACACGTTATAACCCTGTGCCCAGGACATGCGTGAGAGCGAGAGGTAACTCTCACTGTATTACTGCCTGTAACACATTATAACTCTGTGCCCAGGACATGCGTGAGAACGAGAGGTAACTCTCACTGTATTACTGCCTGTAACACGTTATAACTCTGTGCCCAGGACATGCGTGAGAACGAGAGGTAACTCTCACTGTATTACTGCCTGTAACACACGTTATATCTCTGTGCCCAGGACATGCGTGAGAACGAGCGGTAACTCTCACTGTATTACTGCCTGTAACACATGTTATAACTCTGTGCCCAGGACATGCGTGAGAACGAGAGGTAACTCTCAGTGCATTACTGCCTGTAACACGTTATAACTCTGTGCCCAGGACATGCGTGAGAGCGAGAGGTAACTCTCACTGTATTACTGCCTGTAACACGTTATAACTCTGTGCCCAGGACATGCGTGAGAACGAGAGGTAACTCTCACTGTATTACTGCCTGTAACACACGTTATATCTCTGTGCCCAGGACATGCGTGAGAACGAGCGGTAACTCTCACTGTATTACTGCCTGTAACACATGTTATAACTCTGTGCCCAGGACATGCGTGAGAACGAGAGGTAACTCTCACTGTATTACTGCCTGTAACACGTTATAACTCTGTGCCCAGGACATGCGTGAGAGCGAGAGGTAACTCTCACTGTATTACTGCCTGTAACACATGTTATAACTCTGTGCCCAGGACATGCGTGAGAACGAGAGGTAACTCTCATTGTATTACTGCCTGTAACACGTTATAACCCTGTGCCCAGGACATGCGTGAGAACGAGAGGTAACTCTCACTGTATTACTGCCTGTAACACGTTATAACTCTGTGCCCAGGACATGCGTGAGAACGAGAGGTAACTCTCACTGTATTACTGCCTGTAACACATGTTATAACTCTGTGCCCAGGACATGCGTGAGAACGAGAGGTAACTCTCACTGTATTACTGCCTGTAACACATGTTATAACTCTGTGCCCAGGACATGCGTGAGAACGAGAGGTAACTCTCACTGTATTACTTCCTGTAACACATGTTATATTTCTGTGTCCAGGACATGCGTGAGAGCGAGAGGTAACTCTCACTGTATTACTGCCTGTAACACGTTATAACTCTGTGCCCAGGACATGCGTGAGAACGAGAGGCAACTCTCACTGTATTACTTCCTGTAACACATGTTATAACTCTGTGCCCAGGACATGCGTGAGAACGAGAGGTAACTCTCACTGTATTACTGCCTGTAACACATGTTATAACTCTGTGCCCAGGACATGCGTGAGAACGAGAGGTAACTCTCACTGTATTACTGCCTGTAACACGTTATAACTCTGTGCCCAGGACATGCGTGAGAACGAGAGGTAACTCTCACTGTATTACTGCCTGTAACACATGTTATAACTCTGTGCCCAGGACATGCGTGAGAGCGAGAGGTAACTCCCACTGTATTACTGCCTGTAACACGTTATAACTCTGTGCCCAGGACATGCGTGAGAACGAGCGGTAACTCTCACTGTATTACTGCCTGTAACACACGTTATAACTCTGTGCCCGGGACCTGGGTGAGAACGAGCGGTAACTCTCACTGTATTACTGCCTGTAACACACGTTATAACTCTGTGCCCAGGACATGCGTGAGAACGAGAGGTAACTCTCACTGTATTACTGCCTGAAACACGTTATAACTCTGTGCCCAGGACATGCGTGGGAACGAGAGGTAACTCTCACTGTATTACTGCCTGAAACACGTTATAACTCTGTGCCCAGGACATGCGTGAGAACGACAGGTAACTCTCACTGTATTACTGCCTGTAACACGTTATAACTCTGTGCCCAGGACATGCGTGAGAACGAGAGGTAACTCTCACTGTATTACTGCCTGTAACACATTATAACTCTGTGCCCGGGACATGCGTGAGAACGAGAGGTAACTCTCACTGTATTACTGCCTGTAACACGTTATAACTCTGTGCCCAGGACATGCATGAGAACGAGAGGTAACTCTCACTGTATTACTGCCTGTAACACATGTTATAACTCTGTGCCCAGGACATGCGTGAGAACGCGCGGTAACGCTCACTGTATTACTGCCTGCAACACGTTTTAACTCTGTGCCCAGGACATGCGTGAGAGCGAGAGGTAACTCTCACTGTATTACTGCCTGTAACACATGTTATAACTCTGTGCCCAGGACATGCGTGAGAACGAGAGGTAACACTCACTGTATTACTGCCTGTAACACGTTATAACTCTGTGCCCAGGACATGCATTAGAACGAGAGGTAACTCTCACTGTATTACTTCCTGTAACACGTTATAACTCTGTGCCCAGAACATGCGTGAGAACGAGCGGTAACTCTCACTGTATTACTGCCTGTAACACACGTTATAACTCTGTGCCCAGGACATGCGTGAGAGCGAGAGGTAACTCTCACTGTATTACTGCCTGTAACACACGTTATATCTCTGTGCCCAGGACATGCGTGAGAACGAGAGGTAACTCTCACTGTATTACTTCCTGTAACACACGTTATATCTCTGTGCCCAGGACATGCGTGAGAACGAGAGGTAACTCTCACTGTATTACTGCCTGTAACACGTTATAACCCTGTGCCCAGGACATGCGTGAGAGCGAGAGGTAACTCTCACTGTATTACTGCCTGTAACACATTATAACTCTGTGCCCAGGACATGCGTGAGAACGAGAGGTAACTCTCACTGTATTACTGCCTGTAACACGTTATAACTCTGTGCCCAGGACATGCGTGAGAACGAGAGGTAACTCTCACTGTATTACTGCCTGTAACACACGTTATATCTCTGTGCCCAGGACATGCGTGAGAACGAGCGGTAACTCTCACTGTATTACTGCCTGTAACACATGTTATAACTCTGTGCCCAGGACATGCGTGAGAACGAGAGGTAACTCTCAGTGCATTACTGCCTGTAACACGTTATAACTCTGTGCCCAGGACATGCGTGAGAGCGAGAGGTAACTCTCACTGTATTACTGCCTGTAACACGTTATAACTCTGTGCCCAGGACATGCGTGAGAACGAGAGGTAACTCTCACTGTATTACTGCCTGTAACACACGTTATATCTCTGTGCCCAGGACATGCGTGAGAACGAGCGGTAACTCTCACTGTATTACTGCCTGTAACACATGTTATAACTCTGTGCCCAGGACATGCGTGAGAACGAGAGGTAACTCTCACTGTATTACTGCCTGTAACACGTTATAACTCTGTGCCCAGGACATGCGTGAGAGCGAGAGGTAACTCTCACTGTATTACTGCCTGTAACACATGTTATAACTCTGTGCCCAGGACATGCGTGAGAACGAGAGGTAACTCTCATTGTATTACTGCCTGTAACACGTTATAACTCTGTGCCCAGGACATGCGTGAGAACGAGAGGTAACTCTCACTGTATTACTGCCTGTAACACGTTATAACTCTGTGCCCAGGACATGCGTGAGAACGAGAGGTAACTCTCACTGTATTACTGCCTGTAACACATGTTATAACTCTGTGCCCAGGACATGCGTGAGAACGAGAGGTAACTCTCACTGTATTACTGCCTGTAACACATGTTATAACTCTGTGCCCAGGACATGCGTGAGAACGAGAGGTAACTCTCACTGTATTACTTCCTGTAACACATGTTATATTTCTGTGTCCAGAACATGCGTGAGAGCGAGAGGTAACTCTCACTGTATTACTGCCTGTAACACGTTATAACTCTGTGCCCAGGACATGCGTGAGAACGAGAGGCAACTCTCACTGTATTACTTCCTGTAACACATGTTATAACTCTGTGCCCAGGACATGCGTGAGAACGAGAGGTAACTCTCACTGTATTACTGCCTGTAACACATGTTATAACTCTGTGCCCAGGACATGCGTGAGAACGAGAGGTAACTCTCACTGTATTACTGCCTGTAACACGTTATAACTCTGTGCCCAGGACATGCGTGAGAACGAGAGGTAACTCTCACTGTATTACTGCCTGTAACACATGTTATAACTCTGTGCCCAGGACATGCGTGAGAGCGAGAGGTAACTCCCACTGTATTACTGCCTGTAACACGTTATAACTCTGTGCCCAGGACATGCGTGAGAACGAGCGGTAACTCTCACTGTATTACTGCCTGTAACACACGTTATAACTCTGTGCCCGGGACCTGGGTGAGAACGAGCGGTAACTCTCACTGTATTACTGCCTGTAACACACGTTATAACTCTGTGCCCAGGACATGCGTGAGAGCGAGAGGTAACTCTCACTGTGTTACTGCCTGTAACACATGTTATAACTCTGTGCCCAGGACACGCGTGAGAACGAGAGGTAACTCTCACTGTATTACTGCCTGTAACTCGTTATAACCCTGTGCCCAGGACATGCGTGAGAACGAGAGGTAACTCTCACTGTATTACTGCCTGTAACTCGTTATAACCCTGTGCCCAGGACATGCGTGAGAACGAGAGGTAACTCTCACTGTATTACTGCCTGTAACACATGTTATAACTCTGTGCCCAGGACATGCGTGAGAACGAGTGGTAACTCTCACTGTATCACTGCCTGTAACATGTTATAACTCTGTGCCCAGGACATGCGTGAGAACGTGAGGTAATTCTCACTGTATTACTGCCTGTAACACGTTATAACTCTGTGCCCAGGACATACGTGAGAACGAGAGGTAACTCTCACTGTATTACTGCCTGTAACACACGTTATAACTCTGTGCCCAGGACATGCGTGAGAACGTGAGGTAATTCTCACTGTATTACTGCCTGTAACACGTTATAACTCTGTGCCCAGGACATACGTGAGAACGAGAGGTAACTCTCACTGTATTACTGCCTGTAACACACGTTATAACTCTGTGCCCAGGACATACGTGAGAACGAGAGGTAACTCTCACTGTATTACTGCCTGTAACTCGTTATAACCCTGTGCCCAGGACATGCGTGAGAACGAGAGGTAACTCTCACTGTATTACTGCCTGTAACTCGTTATAACCCTGTGCCCAGGACATGCGTGAGAACGAGAGGTAACTCTCACTGTATTACTGCCTGTAACACATGTTATAACTCTGTGCCCAGGACATGCGTGAGAACGAGTGGTAACTCTCACTGTATCACTGCCTGTAACATGTTATAACTCTGTGCCCAGGACATGCGTGAGAGCGAGAGGTAACTCTCACTGTATTACTGCCTGTAACACGTTATAACCCTGTGCCCAGGACATGCGTGAGAACGAGAGGTAACTCTCACTGTATTACTGCCTGTAACACGTTATAACTCTGTGCCCAGGACATGCGTGAGAGCGAGAGGTAACTCTCACTATATTACTGCCTGTAACACGTTATAACTCTGTGCCCAGGACATGCGTGAGAACGAGAGGTAACTCTCACTGTATTACTGCCTGTAACACATGTTATAACTCTGTGCCCAGGACATGCGTGAGAGCGAGAGGTAACTCTCACTGTATTACTGCCTGTAACACGTTATAACTCTGTGCCCAGGACATGCGTGAGATCGAGAGGTAACTCTCACTGTATTACTGCCTGTAACACATGTTATAACTCTGTGCCCAGGACATGCGTGAGAGCGAGAGGTAACTCTCACTGTATTACTGCCTGTAACACGTTATAACTCTGTGCCCAGGACATGCGTGAGAGCGAGAGGTAACTCTCACTGTATTACTGCCTGTAACACGTTATAACTCTGTGCCTAGGACATGCGTGAGAGCGAGAGGTAACTCTCACTGTATTACTGCCTGTAACACGTTATAACTCTGTGCCCAGGACATGCGTGAGTACGAGCGGTAACTCTCACTGTATTACTGCCTGTAACACATGTTATAACTCTGTGCCCAGGACACGCGTGAGAACGAGCGGTAACTCTCACTGTATTACTGCCTGTAACACGTTATAACTCTGTGCCCAGGACATGCGTGAGAACGAGAGGTAACTCTCACTGTATTACTGCCTGTAACACGTTATAACTCTGTGCCCAGGACATGCTTGAGAGCGAGAGGTAACTCTCACTGTATTACTGCCTGTAACACATGTTATAACTCTGTGCCCAGGACATGCTTGAGAGCGAGAGGTAACTCTCACTGTATTACTGCCTGTAACACATGTTATAACTCTGTGCCCAGGACATGCGTGAGAGCGAGAGGTAACTCTCACTGTATTACTGCCTGTAACACGTTATAACTATGTGCCCAGGACATGCGTGAGAACGAGAGGTAACTCTCACTGTATTACTGCCTGTAACACGTTATAACTCTGTGCCCAGGACACGCGTGAGAACGAGAGGTAACTCTCACTGTATTACTGCCTGTAACACGTTATAACCCTGTGCCCAGGACATGCTTGAGAGCGAGAGGTAACTCTCACTGTATTACTGCCTGTAACACATGTTATAACTCTGTGCCCAGGACATGTGTGAGAACGAGAGGTAACTCTCACTGTATTACTTCCTGTAACACGTTAAAACTCTGCGCCCGGGACATGCGTGAGAACGAGAGGTAACTCTCACTGTATTACTGCCTGTAACACGTTATAACTCTGTGCCCAGGACACGCGTGAGAACGAGAGGTAACTCTCACTGTATTACTTCCTGTAACACGTTATAACTCTGTGCCCAGGACATGCGTGAGAACGAGCGGTAACTCTCACTGTATTACTGCCTGTAACACGTTATAACTCTGTGCCCAGGACACGCGTGAGAACGAGAGGTAACTCTCACTGTATTACTTCCTGTAACACGTTATAACTCTGTGCCCAGGACATGCGTGAGAACGAGCGGTAACTCTCACTGTATTACTGCCTGTAACACGTTATAACTCTGTGCCCAGGACACGCGTGAGAACGAGAGGTAACTCTCACTGTATTACTGCCTGTAACACGTTATAACTCTGTGCCCAGGACATGCGTGAGAACGAGAGGTAACTCTCACTGTATTACTGCCTGTAACACATGTTATAACTCTGTGCCCAGGACATGCGTGAGAACGAGAGGTAACTCTCACTGTATTACTGCCTGTAACACATGTTATAACTCTGTGCCCAGGACATGTGTGAGAACGAGAGGTAACTCTCACTGTATTACTGCCTGTAACACATGTTATAACTCTGTGCCCAGGACATGCGTGAGAACGAGAGGTAACTCTCACTGTATTACTGCCTGTAACACATGTTATAACTCTGTGCCCAGGACATGCGTGAGAACGAGAGGTAACTCTCACTGTATTACTTCCTGTAACACGTTATAACTCTGTGCCCAGGACATGCGTGAGAACGAGCGGTAACTCTCACTGTATTACTGCCTGTAACACGTTATAACTCTGTGCCCAGGACACGCGTGAGAACGAGAGGTAACTCTCACTGTATTACTGCCTGTAACACGTTATAACACTGTGCCCAGGACATGCGTGAGAACGAGAGGTAACTCTCACTGTATTACTGCCTGTAACACATGTTATAACTCTGTGCCCAGGACATGCGTGAGAACGAGAGGTAACTCTCACTGTATTACTGCCTGTAACACATGTTATAACTCTGTGCCCAGGACATGTGTGAGAACGAGAGGTAACTCTCACTGTATTACTGCCTGTAACACGTTATAACTCTGTGCCCAGGACATGCGTGAGAACGAGAGGTAACTCTCACTGTATTACTGCCTGTAACACATGTTATAACTCTGTGCCCAGGACATGCGTGAGAACGAGAGGTAACTCTCACTGTATTACTGCCTGTAACACATGTTATAACTCTGTGCCCAGGACATGCGTGAGAACGAGAGGTAACTCTCACTGTATTACTGCCTGTAACACATGTTATAACTCTCTGCCCAGGACATGCGTGAGAACGAGCGGTAACGCTCACTGTATCACTGCCTGGTAACACTACTTGCATGTCCCGATTAGTTGCTACAATACCATGTGGTATCAGTTCCAGTTTCAGGCCCTACTCACCCCCTTTACCGGCATTGGAAGGGTCACAAAGGACCCGGACTCGGTTTGGGTGGCGCACACGTTTGGATGTGGATAGGAACGGCGGCCGCATTAAGCAGACACTTATTGGGAGAGTTTCAGGCAGCTGCAAATAATCGGAGACAGATACACGTTAATAGTCTTATTACCGCCGTGTGTCAGGGCGAAGAATGAGGGATCTGAGCTGCGCCGATGTTATTTGCCCGCGATGAACATGCGGGGAACAGACACAGGGGTCTGGCCACGGTTATATTTAGCAGCGCAAGTAGCAAAAGCGACACACATGGTGAGAAGGAAGAGGAGGTTGTGTTGCTAGGAAGGACGTGTTACCCAGGGCCGCCGACAGGGTTGGACAGCTGGGAGAGGAGTCCCGGGCCCGGTGCCTGCTAGGAAGGACGTGTTACCAAGGGCCCGCCGACAGGGGGGGACAGCTGGGATAGGAGTCCCGGGCCCGGTGCCTGCTAGGAAGGACGTGTTACCCAGGGCCGCCGACAGGGGGGGACAGCTGGGACAGGAGTCCCGGGCCCGGTGCCTGCTAGGAAGGACGTGTTACCCAGGGCCCGCCGACAGGGGGGGACAGCCGGGACAGGAGTCCCGGGCCCAGTGCCTGCTAGGAAGGACGTGTTACCCAGGGCCGCCGACAGGGGGGGACAGCTGGGACAGGAGTCCCGGGCCCGGTGCCTGCTAGGAAGGATGTGTTACCCAGGGCCGCCAACAGGGGGGGACAGCCGGGACAGGAGTCCCGGGCCCGGTGCCTGCTAGGAAGGACGCGTCACCGATGTTGTGCTTTTGTATATTACTTCTACACACGTTACAGGTGACAGACTGGTCCAATCAGTAAATACAAATATGAGACATTACCCAAATAAATGCCGGAACATTGTCCCCCGCCGGGACATTTGGCGGCCAGGACAGTTTGCCGCTGCAGGTAATGTTTCCCCTAACCCTTTACCCTAAAAATCCTAACCCCAACCCTAAAAACACCAAACCCTGACTCTAAAACCCCTAACAACCCCAAACCCTAAAAATCCTAACCCTAAAAACCCTTAAACATGACCCCTAATCCTACAACCCCGTACCCTAAAAACCCCTAAAAACCCTAACATTAACCTGTTTACCATTTAACCCCTTCAGGAAAGAACGCCGTGCCGGGACCAAGGAGATGCATTTTGAATGAGGAAACAGATATTGATAGTGGCAGAGAAGGCGTTATATGGCTAAGTGCTCTCGGATTAAACAAACAGAGAGGGCTGAAGTGGGGGAGGGTGGTCAGCCGGCCATATAACTGACCCACTGAAAAAGCAAACACACTGACGGAGGGATAACACAGAGCGGGATTCCTGGCATTCCTCGTCACTGGCTGCGGTAATCATTACAGGTTCTGTTACCCTGGTCACTTCCAGGCAAGGGGGATCAGCCAGGGGGGGCTGGGAGGGGCACGGCGGGAGTGGGGGGCTGGGAGGGGCACGGCGGGAGTGGGGGGCTGGGAGGGGCACGGCGGGAGTGGGGGGTTGGGAGGGGCACGGCGGGAGTGGGGGGCTGGGAGGGGCACGGCGGAAGTGGGGGCTGGGAGGGGCACGGCGGGCTGGGAGGGGCACGGCGGGAGTGGGGGGTTGGGAGGGGCACGGCGGGAGTGGGGGGCTGGGAGGGGCACGGCGGGAGTGGGGGGTTGGGAGGGGCACGGCGGGAGTGGGGGGCTGGGAGGGGCACGGCGGGAGTGGGGGGCTGGGAGGGGCACGGCGGGAGTGGGGGGTTGGGAGGGGCACGGCGGGAGTGGGGGGGTAGCAGCCAGGGGGGCTGGGAGGGGCACGGCGGGAGTGGGGGGCTGGGATGGGCACGGCGGGCTGGGAGGGGCACGGCGGGAGTGGGGGGTTGGGAGGGGCACGGCGAGAGTGGGAGGGGAGCAGCTAGCGGGGCTGGGAGGGGCACGGCGGGAGTGGGGGGCTGGGAGGGGCACGGCGGGAGTGGGGGGTTGGGAGGGGCACGGCGGGAGTGGGAGGGGAGCAGCTAGCGGGGCTGGGAGGGGCACGGCGGGAGTGGGGGGCTGGGAGGGGCACGGCGGGAGTGGGGGGCTGGGAGGGGCACGGCGGGAGTGGGGGGCTTGGAGGGGCACGGCGGGAGTGGGGGGCTGGGAGGGGCACGGCGGGAGTGGGGGGTTGGGAGGGCACGGCGGGAGTGGGGGGCTGGGAGGGGCACGGCGGGAGAGGGGGGTTGGGAGGGGCACGCGGGAGTGGGGGGCTGGGAGGGGCACGGCGGGAGTGGGGGGTTGGGAGGGGCACGGCGGGAGTGGGGGGTTGGGAGGGGCACGGCGGGAGTGGGGGGCTGGGAGGGGCACGGCGGGAGTGGGGGGTTGGGAGGGGCACGGCGGGAGTGGGGGGCTGGGAGGGGCACCTGTCCGCCTATCTATCCACCTGTCCGCCTATCTATCCACCTGTCCGCCTATCTATCCACCTGTCCGCCTATCTATCCACCTGTCCACCTATCTATCCACCTGTCCGCCTATCTATCCACCTGCCCGCCTATCTATCCACCTATCTGTCCACCTATCTATCCACCTGTCCGCCTATCTATCCACCTGTCCGCCTATCTATCCACCTATCTATCCACCTGTCCGTCTATCTATCCACCTGTCCACCTATCTATCCACCTATCTGTCCACCTATCTATCCACCTGTCCGCCTATCTATCCACCTGTCCGCCTATCTATCCACCTATCTATCCACCTGTCCGCCTATCTATCCACCTGTCCGCCTATCTATCCACCTATCTATCCACCTGTCCGTCTATCTATCCACCTGTCCGCCTATCTATCCACCTATCCGCCTATCTATCCACCCATCTATCCACCTGTCCACCTATCTATCCACCTATCTATCCACCTGTCTATCTATCCACCTGTCCGCCTATCTATCCACCCATCTATCCACCTGTCCACCTATCTATCTATGTAGCACACTGCTATATTTCTATAACCTGGCACATAAGTCCTGGTAATAGCAGGCAGTGCTAGGGTTAATAAGTCACACGCTGGTGAGATCACATCCCCTTGTGTTTCAATAACTGACAGGCACATGTCTGGGCCAGGAAGGTGCTGACACCACATGGCTGGATGAGGGCCTTGCTACAGCTGTTTGTGCCCAGTTACTGGGGCAGACTAGCCCGGCTACTGTATAAAGGGGTGGCTTCCTCCAAATTAGGCGGGTTCCAGTCCAGTTCTGGGCACCTTCGGGAGTGAGTGCAGTTTGTTCTGCCTTAGAGTGGAGTTCATCCCTATAATCAGGGTGAAGATCACTCCTCCTAAGGACTGGGAGTCTCCCCCAAAAGGGGGTAAACAGATCCTCAGTCCAGTCCTACCCGTGGGTGTAGTGGCAGATCCATGCAGGGCCCGGACCTGGTGTATCCTGGAAAGACGTGTTGCACCCAATAAATAATCCTGGTGGGAAAGTCCTGGCGCCCTGTTCTATCAGCTTTGCATCTAATTCCATGCTGTGCTTTAAAGCTGTGTGAACCGCAGAGCATTTGCTTATAAGAGTTCCATGTAAAAATGGATTTGAAGCAAAAGGTGATGCTGTGTGCTCATCTGCATGACATTTCCCAGAATCCCCTGCTGCAGTGGAAGCACTGTGTGCTAGGTGATAATAGTGAACGGCGGGGTTGCAGACCTTAGACGTTAATGTGCTTTCCAGCATTTCAGGAGGTTAAACTCCTCGGGAGAGGCGAGCTGTAGGTGTACCTGGTTAATTCAGTCTGAACCCCTGATTGCAGAGGGGATTAAAAGGCAGTTAGTGCGCTGCCGGGACTGAGAGACTTTCCCCAGCGACGCTGGACGCGGCTGGGGTCCACGCCCAGCAAAAGGAACCTCCATGAAACCACACAAGCCTGCTGGACGCAGGGCGTGTCTACAAAGAACCGGCGTTCCCTAGTCTGGTGAGGGAGCAGCACTGCCTGTCTGCGAGGTGTCCACAGTTCCAGAGGGATTTCCTGGGAGACTCCATGCATGGATCCCCAACCCCCACAGTAAAGACTGCACATTTTGATTCCTGAATACAGTGTATAATATTTAGACTGGAACTAGCTGAGCTAGCCAGTGTGTTAGTTACTGAGACTCTGTTATGTCTAGTAAGCCTTCCTGACGTGGAGTAGGCTCTTGTTTTATGATTTTGGTTTTGCCTTAAAGGGACAGAGTTCCTACTATATCTGTTATTGACATGGAGAAATAAACCATACAAGAGTTTGATAACGCCTAAAATACCGTGTGGACTCTTACTGACCCTACTGCAAGGCTGATATATATATATTTCAGTGTCCTGCCTGGGTGCAAACAGCTTGGCACTGGAATACAGAAAAGAGGAAAGCAGGCGCGCTTTCACACGCTTTCACACGCTTTCACACTGGCTCCTGTTCAGAGCCAAAATGGTTATGGTTTTATCATAAACTGTATTCAGTTTTTTTTTAAGTCCTGGTGTGTTTGCTTCCAACTTTTGTGTGTATGTATATATATGTATGTGTGTATGTATGTGTATGTATGTGTGTATATCTCTATCTATTCACTATAAGTAATGTGTGTGTGTGTGTGTGTGTGTGTGTGTGTGTGCAGAAAGCCCCACTGAGGCAGCAGCGCCACCTACAGGAGCACTGTTACACAGGCCACATATACTGTAAAACAGTGATTGGGCTCGGGGAGGAGGCTGGTTGTATATTTACACCCCTCCACGTCCCACTATAAATAGGGTGTGTGTGTGTGTGTGTGTGTGTGTGTGTGTGTATCATATAGGTCAGTAGTTTTCAACCTACTTTTGGTTAAGGAACCCTATAATTATATTGTGAAATTCTGCGGAACCCCCAACCCTCTCTAATAGCGCGTCTGAGATCAGATGCATTGTAAGGAACCCCAACCCTCTCTAATAGCGCGTCTGAGATCAGATGCATAGTAAGGAACCCCAACCCTCTCTAATAGCGCGTCTGAGATCAGATGCATTGTAAGGAGCCCCAACCCTCTCTAATAGCAAGTCTGAAATCAGATGCATTGTAAGGAACCCCGACCCTCTCTAATAGCAAGTCTGAGATCAGATGCATTGTAAGGAGCCCCAACCCTCTCTAATAGCAAGACTGAGATCAGATGCATTGTAAGGAACCCCAACCCTCTCTAATAGCGCGCCTGAGATCAGATGCATTGTAAGGAACCCCAACCCTCTCTAATAGCACGTCAGAGATCAGAAGCATTGTATGGAACCCCAACCCTCTCTAATAGCACGTCTGAGATCAGATGCATTGTAAGGAACCCCAACCCTCTCTAATAGCGCGTCTGAGATCAGATGCAGTGTAAGGAACCCCAACCCTCTCTAATAGCGCGTCTGAGATCAGATGTAGTGTAAGGAACCCCAACCTTCTCTAATAGCGCGTCTGAGATCAGATGCATTGTAAGGAACCCCAACCCTCTCTAATAGCGCGTCAGAGATCAGATGCATTGTAAGGAACCCCAACCCTCTCTAATAGCGCGTCAGAGATCAGATGCATTGTAAGGAACCCCAACCCTCTCTAATAGCGCGTCTGAGATCAGATGCATTGTAAGGAGCCACAACCCTCTCTAATAGCGTGTCTGAGATCAGATGCAGTGTAAGGAACCCCAGCCCTCTCTAATAGCGCGTCTGAGATCAGATGCATTGTAAGGAACCCCAACCCTCTCTAATAGCACGTCAGAGATCAGAAGCATTGTATGGAACCCCAACCCTCTCTAATAGCACGTCTGAGATCAGATGCATTGTAAGGAGCCCCAACTCTCTCTAATAGCAAGTCTGAGATCAGATGCATTGTAAGGAACCCCAACCCTCTCTAATAGCGCGTCTGAGATCAGATGTAGTGTAAGGAACCCCAAACTTCTCTAATAGCGCGTCTGAGATCAGATGCATTGTAAGGAACCCCAACCCTCTCTAATAGCGCGTCAGAGATCAGATGCATTGTAAGGAACCCCAACCCTCTCTAATAGCGCGTCAGAGATCAGATGCATTGTAAGGAACCCCAACCCTCTCTAATAGCGCGTCTGAGATCAGATGCATTGTAAGGAGCCACAACCCTCTCTAATAGCGTGTCTGAGATCAGATGCAGTGTAAGGAACCCCAGCCCTCTCTAATAGCGCGTCTGAGATCAGATGCAGTGTAAGGAACCCCAACGCTCTCTAATAGCACGTCAGAGATCAGAAGCATTGTAAGGAACCCCAACCCTCTCTAATAGCACGTCTGAGATCAGATGCATTGTAAGGAACCCCAACCCTCTCTAATAGCGCGTCTGAGATCAGATGCAGTGTAAGGAACCCCAACCCTCTCTAATAGCGCGTCTGAGATCAGATGCATTGTAAGGAGCCCCGACCCTCTCTAGTAGCGCGTCTGATATAGGCGAAACCTCTACCTCACTCACCGCTCCTCTCCTGCTGCTCCCCTACTCATACCCCCACAATGGCTTCCCATAGTCTCTGCAGTCACATTTAAAACCCTAGTTCTGTGTTACAAAGTTCTGAACGACACGGCCCCCCCTTACATCTCAGCCTTCGTACCCACACATATGCCTAAACGCCCCCTCCGTTCTACCCATGACATCACCGCTCCTCCTGACTTATTAACCCATCTCACTCCCACTCCCGTGCTGCCCTCATCTCTGGAATACCCCCCCACGCACCATCTGACCCCCACTCCCCCCCCCCAGGAAGCCTATCTGCCATACCCCTAATCCTCCTACCCACCCCACAGGGACCAGCTGTGCGCCCGGACCAAACTAACCCCCTCTAACATCCACCACACCCCCAAACCTTTAACAGGATCAATGTGCAGCCGGACCATACTCCATACTGATGCATACGCGGTCCCACAATGAGCAGCCGCTTTACCTTTAGTTTCAATATGGGACTCGGGGGCATCCCTTAAGGTTGGAGGAAAGGAGATTTCACCAGCAACAAAGGAAAGGGTTCTTTACAGTAAGGGCAGTTAAAATGTGGAATTCATTACCCATGGAGACTGGGATGGCAGATACAATAGATTTGTTCAAAAAAAGGTTGGACATCTTGTTAGAAAGGAAAAGTATACAGGGATATACCAAATAAGTATACATGGGAAGGATGCTGTTCCAGGGATTAATCCGATTGCCAATTCTTGGAGTCAGGAAGGAATGTATTTCCCCTTATGAGATATCATTAGATAATGTGACACTGGGGTTTGTGTTTTCCTTCCTCTGGATCAATATACTGTAAGTACGGATATAGGATAAAGTATCCGTCGTCTAAACTTAGCATAGGTTGTACTTGATGGACGTACGTCTTTTTTCAACCTCATCTGCTATGTATGTAATATTGCCCCTTATTCCCCCCCAGAGTGTGAGCTCTTGGGACCAGGCTGCCATTACCTCCTGTATGTGTTTGCGCTTGTCTGTCCGTATTTGTCTGTAACTCTGTTTACGTAATATACCGTGTATCCCCATTGTACCGCGCTACGTTATATGTTTGTGCTTTACAAATAATATCCAATAATAACCGGGGGAAGGAACATTAGTGTCTCCTCTCTCTGCTGTATCCTGCCTGGAATAAGAAGTCCTCTCCCTGAATGCCACCCCTGTCACATGCACACACATCCCCTCCGTCACACTGACGAGACCCCACAGCTGGGAATGTCACTCATTACACGTGTCTATTCCGAGACGCACACGCGTCACGCCCATATCGTCACCGACTTCCCTGCGGCTGCTTTGATACCGAACGAAAACGTATTTTAGGGGCCTTCAACCTAGCAGGGGTGAGTCAGACAGGGTGGGCCTGTGGTCCAATGAGTATGAGGTGACAATGACCCAGACAGGAGGCACCAAAGGCCTACGGATCCGGTCTCTCCAGCACGCGGTGACACTGAGACAGAAGGGACGCGCTCTCACCCTGCAGGGTGACACCGAGACAGAAGGGACGCGCTCTCCCCCTGCAGGGTGACACCGAGACAGAAGGGACGCGCCCTCACCCTGCAGGCTGACACCGAGACAGAAGGGACGCGCTCTCACCCTGCAGGGTGACACCGAGACAGAAGGGACGCGCCCTCACCCTGCAGGGTGACACCGAGACAGAAGGGACGCGCTCTCACCCTGCAGTGTGACACCGAGACAGAAGGGACGCGCCCTCACCCTGCAGGGTGACACCGAGACAGAAGAGACGCGCTCTCACCCTGCAGGGTGACACCGAGACAGAAGAGACGCGCTCTCACCCTGCAGGGTGACACCGAGACAGAAGGGACGCGCCCTCACCCTGCAGGGTGACACCGAGACAGAAGGGACGCGCTCTCCCCCTGCAGGGTGACACCGAGACAGAAGGGACGCGCTCTCACCCTGCAGTGTGACACCGAGACAGAAGGGACGCGCCCTCACCCTGCAGGGTGACACCGAGACAGAAGAGACGCGCTCTCACCCTGCAGGGTGACACCGAGACAGAAGAGACGCGCTCTCACCCTGCAGGGTGACACCGAGACAGAAGGGACGCGCCCTCACCCTGCAGGGTGACACCGAGACAGAAGGGACGCGCTCTCCCCCTGCAGGGTGACACCGAGACAGAAGGGACGCGCCCTCACCCTGCAGGGTGACACCGAGACAGAAGGGACGCGCTCTCACCCTGCAGGCTGACACCGAGACAGAAGGGACGCGCTCTCCCCCTGCAGGGTGACACCGAGACAGAAGGGACGCGCTCTCCCCCTGCAGGGTGACACCGAGACAGAAGAGATGCGCTCTCACCCTGCAGGGTGACACCGAGACAGAAGGGACGCGCCCTCACCCTGCAGGGTGACTCAGAGACAGGAGGGACGCGCTCTCACCCTGCAGGGTGACACCGAGACAGAAGGGACGCGCCCTCACCCTGCAGGGTGACACCGAGACAGGAGGGACGCGCTCTCACCCTGCAGGGTGACACCGAGACAGAAGGGACGCGCTCTCCCCCTGCAGGGTGACACCGAGACAGAAGGGAAGCGCCCTCACCCTGCAGGGTGACACCAAGACAGATACGCGCTCTCACCCTGCAGGGTGACACCGAGACAGGAGGGACGCGCCCTCACCCTGCAGGGTGACACCAAGACAGATACGCGCTCTCACCCTGCAGGGTGACACCGAGACAGGAGGGACGCGCCCTCACCCTGCAGGGTGACACCGAGACAGAAGGGATGCGCTCTCACCCTGCAGGGTGACACAGAGACAGAAGGGAAGCGCCCTCACCCTGCAGGGTGACACCGAGACAGGAGGGACGCGCCCTCACCCTGCAGGGTGACACAGAGACAGAAGGGACGCGCTCTCACCCTACAGGGTGACACCGAGACAGAAGGGACGCGCTCTCACCCTGCAGGGTGACACCGAGACAGAAGGGACGCGCTCTCCCCCTGCAGGGTGACACCGAGACAGAAGAGATGCGCTCTCACCCTGCAGGGTGACACCGAGACAGAAGGGACGCGCCCTCACCCTGCAGGGTGACTCAGAGACAGGAGGGACGCGCTCTCACCCTGCAGGGTGACACCGAGACAGAAGGGACGCGCCCTCACCCTGCAGGGTGACACCGAGACAGGAGGGACGCGCTCTCACCCTGCAGGGTGACACCGAGACAGAAGGGACGCGCTCTCCCCCTGCAGGGTGACACCAAGACAGATACGCGCTCTCACCCTGCAGGGTGACACCGAGACAGGAGGGACGCGCCCTCACCCTGCAGGGTGACACCGAGACAGAAGGGATGCGCTCTCACCCTGCAGGGTGACACAGAGACAGAAGGGAAGCGCCCTCACCCTGCAGGGTGACACCGAGACAGGAGGGACGCGCCCTCACCCTGCAGGGTGACACAGAGACAGAAGGGACGCGCTCTCACCCTACAGGGTGACACCGAGACAGAAGGGACGCGCTCTCCCCCTGCAGGGTGACACCGAGACAGAAGAGACGCGCTCTCACCCTGCAGGGTGACACCGAGACAGAAGGGACGCGCCCTCACCCTGCAGGGTGACACCGAGACAGAAGGGATGCGCTCTCCCCCTGCAGGGTGACACCGAGACAGAAGAGACGCGCTCTCACCCTGCAGGGTGACACCGAGACAGAAGGGACGCGCCCTCACCCTGCAGGGTGAAACAGAGACAGGAGGGACGCACCCTCACCCTGCAGGATCACACCGAGACAGAAGGGACGCGCCCTCACCCTGCAGGGTGACATCGAGACAGAAAGGACGCGCTCTAAGCCTGCAGGGTCACACCGCGACAGAAGGGACGCGCTCTCACCCTGCAGGGTGACACCGAGACAGAAGGGACGCGCTCTCACCCTGCAGGGTGACACCGAGACAGAAGGGACGCGCTCTCACCCTGCAGGGTGACACCGAGACAGAAGGGACGCGCTCTCACCCTGCAGGGTGACACCGAGACAGAAGGGACGCGCCCTCACCCTGCAGGGTGACATCGAGACAGAAAGGACGCGCTCTAAGCCTGCAGGGTCACACCGCGACAGAAGGGACGCGCTCTCACCCTGCAGGGTGACACCGAGACAGAAGGGACGCGCTCTCACCCTGCAGGGTGACACCGAGACAGAAGGGACGCGCTCTCACCCTGCAGGGTGACACCGAGACAGAAGGGACGCGCTCTCACCCTGCAGGGTGACACCGAGACAGAAGGGACGCGCTCTCACCCTGCAGGGTGACACCGAGACAGAAGGGACGCGCCCTCACCCTGCAGGGTGACACCGAGACAGAAGGGATGCGCTCTCACCCTGCAGGGTGACACCGAGACAGAAGGGACGCGCCCTCACCCTGCAGGGTGACACCGAGACAGAAGGGACGCGCTCTCCCCCTGCAGGGTGACACAGAGACAGAAGGGACGCGCTCTCACCCTGCAGGGTGACACCGAGACAGAAGAGACGCGCTCTCACCCTGCAGGGTGACACCGAGACAGAAGGGACGCGCTCTCACCCTGCAGGGTGACACCGAGACAGAAGGGACGCGCTCTCACCCTGCAGGGTGACACCGAGACAGAAGAGACGCGCTCTCACTCTGCAGGGTGACACCGAGACAGAAGGGACGCGCTCTCACCCTGCAGGGTGACACCGAGACAGAAGGGATGCGCTCTCACCCTGCAGGGTGACACCGAGACAGAAGGGACGCGCTCTCACCCTGCAGGGTGACACCGAGGCAGAAGGGACGCGCCCTCACCCTGCAGGGTGACACCGAGACAGAAGGGACGCGCTCTCCCCCTGCAGGGTGACACCGAGACAGAAGGGACGCGCTCTCACCCTGCAGGGTGACACCGAGACAGAAGGGACGCGCCCTCACCCTGCAGGGTGACACCGAGACAGAAGGGACGCGCCCTCACCCTGCAGGGTCACACCGAGACAGAAGGGACGCGCTCTCCCCCTGCAGGGTGACACCGAGACAGAAGGGACGCGCTCTCCCCCTGCAGGGTGACACCGAGACAGAAGGGACGCGCTCTCCCCCTGCAGGGTGACTCAGAGACAGAGACGCGCTCTCACCCTGCAGGGTGACACCGAGACAGAGACGCGCTCTCACCCTGCAGGGTGACACAGAGACAGAAGGGATGCGCTCTCACCCTTCAGGGTGACACCGAGACAGAAGGGACGCGCCCTCACCCTGCAGGGTCACACCGAGACAGAAGGGACGCGCCCTCACCCTGCAGGGTGACACCGAGACAGAAGGGACGCGCTCTCCCCCTGCAGGGTCACACCAAGACAGAGACGCGCTCTCACCCTGCAGGGTCACACCGAGACAGAAGGGACGCGCTCTCACCCTGCAGGGTCACACCAAGACAGAGACGCGCTCTCACCCTGCAGGGTCACACCGAGACAGAAGGGACGCGCTCTCACCCTGCAGGGTGACACCGAGACAGAAGGGACGCGCTCTCACCCTGCAGGGTCACACCAAGACAGAGACGCGCTCTCACCCTGCAGGGTCACACCGAGACAGGAGGGACGCGCTCTCAACCTTCAGGGTGACACCGAGACAGAAGGGACGCGCCCTCACCCTGCAGGGTGACACCGAGACAGGAGGGATGCGCTCTCACCCTTCAGGGTGACACCGAGACAGAAGGGACGCGCCCTCCCCCTGCAGGGTCACACCGAGACAGAAGGGACGCGCTCTCACCCTGCAGGGTGACACCGAGATAGGAGGGACGCGCTCTCACCCTTCAGGGTGACACCGAGACAGAAGGGACGCGCCCTCCCCCTGCAGGGTCACACCGAGACAGAAGGGACGCGCTCTCACCCTGCAGGGTCACACCAAGACAGAGACGCGCTCTCACCCTGCAGGGTCACACCGAGACAGGAGGGACGCGCTCTCAACCTTCAGGGTGACACCGAGACAGAAGGGACGCGCCCTCACCCTGCAGGGTCACACCGAGACAGGAGGGACGCGCTCTCACCCTTCAGGGTCACACCGAGACAGGAGGGACGCGCTCTCACCCTGCAGGGTCACACCGAGACAGGAGGGACGCGCTCTCAACCTTCAGGGTGACACCGAGACAGAAGGGACGCGCCCTCACCCTGCAGGGTCACACCGAGACAGGAGGGACGCGCTCTCACCCTTCAGGGTCACACCGAGACAGGAGGGACGCGCTCTCACCCTGCAGGGTCACACCGAGACAGGAGGGACGCGCTCTCAACCTTCAGGGTCACACCGAGACAGGAGGGACGCGCCCTCACCCTGCAGGGTGACACCGAGACAGAAGGGACGCGCTCTCCCCCTGCAGGGTGACACCGAGACAGAAGGGACGCGCCCTCACCCTGCAGGGTGACACCGAGACAGAAGGGACGCGCCCTCACCCTGCAGGGTGACACCGAGACAGGAGGGATGCGCTCTCACCCTTCAGGGTGACACCGAGACAGAAGGGACGCGCTCTCACCCTGCAGGGTGACACCGAGACAGAAGGGACGCGCTCTCACCCTGCAGGGTGACACCGAGACAGGAGGGACGTGCTCTCACCCTGCAGGGTGAGACCGAGACAGAAGGGACGCGCCCTCACCCTGCAGGGTCACACCAAGACAGAGACGCGCTCTCACCCTGCAGGGTGACACCGAGACAGAAGGGACGCGCTCTCACCCTGCAGGGTGACGTGACCCAGCCAGAAGCTGTCTGTGGCCCCCTGAGGCTGTCCCTTCAGTACACGGTGACTTACTGACACCCACATAATAGAGCAGGGGTCTGAGGTCTCACCCAGCGTGCCGCGGGCAGCGTGAGGGTGTCCCGGTACATACGCTGTGATGTTTAATATGTACTCTTAAAAATCGTTTCTAACTTGGATGCCACCAGATTGAATGAATGTGTAATTGCTCAACCAATAGTATCTATTTAGTATCTATTTAGTCCCTTTAACTCACCGGTGTGTGTCAGTGAAAGGCCTCCTGACGAAGCTGAGATACAAGCGAAACGCGTGGAGTCCCAAAGCATCGGAGAGGGAACTCCTGTGAGGCAGTCGAGGTTTCCGGGTGGCCGCGGAAGCTACTCCACCCGACATCCCACAGCGACCCCCTTGTGCGTCACAGCAGCGGTGAGAGCGCCGCTTGCAGCGTGATCCTGTTATTACTGATAGCAACGCCTGAAGCAGTGACCGCCCTGTGAGTGACCGCCCTGTGAGTGACCGCCCTGTGAGTGACCGCCCTGTGAGTGACCGCCCTGTGAGTGACCGCCCTGTGGGTGACCGCCCTGTGGGTGACCGCCCTGTGGGTGACCGCCCTGTGGGTGACCGCCCTGTGAGAGACCGCCCTGTGAGTGACCGCCCTGTGAGTGACCGCCCTGTGAGTGCGCACTCGGTCAGCCTGGATTGTTATTTTTATTAGATAAAGTGTGCGCTCATATATTTGAGCTGTGGGGGCTTTCTTTTCTCTCCTGAGATAACCCACACACGCCACGTCACCTGTTGGCAGTGCCACAGATTGAAGGCAAATCACACTTACTCCCACGCATGTGATTATAAACATCGGGGATCGTTTCACTCTGACACACGAGTCATTACATATTACACTATTAGTGTTTGCATAACGACACCGACGCCCCCCCCCCCCCCGCTCCCTCATCTCTCTGGTATCAGTGCGTGGCAGAGAGGGGGCGTGGCTGCACAGTGCATGGCAGAGAGGGGTGTGGCTGCACAGTGAGTGGCAGAGAGGGGGCGTGGCTGCACAGTGCATGGCAGAGAGGGGTGTGGCTGCACAGTGAGTGGCAGAGAGGGGGCGTGGCTGCACAGTGCATGGCAGAGAGGGGTGTGGCTGCACAGTGAGTGGCAGAGAGGGGGCGTGGCTGCACAGTGCATGGCAGAGAGGGGTGGTGGCTGCACAGTGCGTGGCAGAGAGGGGTGGTGGCTGCACAGTGCATAGCAGAGAGGGGTGGTGGCTGCACAGTGTGTGGCAGAGAGGAGTGGTGGCTGCACAGTGCGTGGCACAGAGGGGGCGTGGCTGCACAATGCGTGGCAGAAAGGGGGTGTGGCTGCACAGTGCGTGGCAGAGAGGAGTGGTGGCTGCACAGTGCGTGGCACAGAGGGGGCGTGGCTGCACAATGCGTGGCAGAAAGGGGTGTGGCTGCACAGTGCGTGGCAGAGTGGGGGCGTGGCTGCACAGTGCATGGCAGAGAGGGGTGGTGGCTGCACAGTGCGTGGCAGAGAGGGGTGGTGGCTGCACAGTGCATAGCAGAGAGGGGTGGTGGCTGCACAGTGTGTGGCAGAGAGGAGTGGTGGCTGCACAGTGCGTGGCACAGAGGGGGTGTGGCTGCACAATGCGTGGCAGAGAGGGGGCGTGGCTGCACAATGCATGGCAGAGGGCGTGGCTGCACAGTGCGTGGCAGAGAGGGGGCGTGGCTGCACAGTGCGTGGCAGAGAGGGGTGGTGACTGCACAGTGTGTGGCAGAGAGGGGTCGTGGCTGCACAGTGTGTGGCAGAGAGGGGGCGTGGCTTCACAGTGCGTGGCAGAGAGGGGTGGTGGCTGCACAGTGCGTGGCAGAGAGGGGGCGTGGCTGCACAGTGCGTGGCAGAGAGGGGTGGTGGCTGCATAGTGCATGGCAGAGAGGGGTGGTGGCTGCACAGTGCATGGCAGAGAGGGGTGGTGGCTGCACAATGCGTGGCAGAGAGGGGTGGTGGCTGCACAGTGCGTGGCAGAGAGGGGTGGTGGCTGCACAGTGTGTGGCAGAGTGTGGTGGTGACTGCAGTGTGTGGCAGAAAGGGGGCGTGGCTGCACAGTGCGTGGCAGAGAGGGGTGGTGACTGCACAGTGTGTGGCAGAGAGGGGGCGTGGCTGCAAAATGCGTGGCAGAGAGGGGTGGTGGCTGCACAGTGCGTGGCAGAGAGGGGGCATCGCTGCACAATGCGTGGCAGAGAGGGGTGGTGGCTGCACAGTGCATGGCAGAGTGTGGTGGTGACTGCAGTGCGTGGCAGAAAGGGGCGTGGCTACGCAGTGCGTGGCAGAGAGGGGTGGTGGCTGCACAGTGCGTGGCAGAGAGGGGGCGTGGCTGCACAATGCTTGGCAGAGAGGGGTGGTGGCTGCACAGTGCATGGCAGAGTGTGGTGGTGACTGCAGTGTGTGGCAGAAAGGGGGCGTGGCTGCACAGTGCGTGGCAGAGAGGGGGCGTGGCTGCACAGTGCATGGCAGAGTGTGGTGGTGACTGCAGTGCGTGGCAGAAAGGGGGCGTGGCTGCACAGTGCGTGGCAGAGAGGGGTGGTGGCTGCACAGTGCGTGGCAGAGAGGGGGTGTGGCTGCACAGTGAGTGGCAGAGAGGGGTGGTGGCTGCAAAATGCGTGGCAGAGAGGGGTGGTGGCTGCACAGTGCGTGGCAGAGAGGGGGCGTGGCTGCACAGTGCGTGGCAGAGAGGGGTGGTGGCTGCACAGTGCGTGGCAGAGAGGTGGCGTGGCTGCACAGTGCGTGGCAGAGAGGGGGCGTGGCTGCACAGTGAGTGGCAGAGAGGGGGCGTGGCTGCACAGTGCGTGGCAGAGAGGGTGTAAGGGCGCCCTGACGTGGAGAGGCGGCTGTGTGTAGGAGTTACTGCGAACCTGTATTAACCCTCTCACTGCCAGGGCGCCTGCGTAGCAATGCTAACACTCAGGCAGTGAGAGGGTTAACGGGTCACAGTGACATTAGTGGAAGTTTTGCCACGTGAAACCGCACATTTATTTGGGGTTGTGCCATAAAGTGACGGTGAGGGAAAACGTGACAAACTTTCCACCGTACCGCAAATAAAAATTCCACGCGTGGCCACATTCACACGTCGCAGCCGGGTCTGCCACCCTGCACTTCCCCATTATCTCCGCACACACAGTGCTCCCACGGCAGCCAGGGATTCTGGGTAATGACATGCAAACGCACGCTCACAGGGCACAGCCAGAATAACCAATCTCACGCTGCTAAGAAATAGCTGCTGTCTGTGAGCAGGGTCACTGGCTCTACACTTCTGTCACCCCAGGCTGAGCCGAAAAGCTGCGCAGTGCAGATTACCCAGAACCCCTGCCTGCAGTGGGAGCACTAAGATATAAAGGGGAAGTGCAGGGTTTTGGGCCTACCCGAGACCTGCTCAGAAGGGGATTTGTATTTGCTTTTTCAGTCATCGAAGCTACAGCTGAATTAGTAACGGATAGGAGAAAAGCGAAACATATTCATTTTTCACAAGATGGTGGCGTAGAGCGACCAGCTCTTTAATCATTATTTATTTAACCACTACGCGGGGCTGGCCCTTTAAGAGGCGAGAGCTCCACAAGTGAAATAAATAGATGTGAACGTGTTACATGCCTGAGCGCTTAGACATGGCTGGAAATCCAGCATGGGCTGCTGAGTGGGGGGGACGGGGAGGGGGGGGGGGACAGGGAGGGGGGGTATCATGTTTTTAGGAGGCACTTCTCCTCCCCTATAAATCATTAATCCACTAAGAGGGCAGCTTCCAAAATCACACAGGGCAGTGCCATTTCTGCAGGGGGGAGGGGGGGGGGGAGAACAGAGAGAGAAAGAGAGGGGAGGGGGGGAGATAGAAATGGGGGGAGAACAGAGGGAGAGAGAAAGGGAAGGGAGGGGGGAGGAGAACAGAGGGAGAGAGAAAGGGAAGGGAGGGGGGAGGAGAACAGAGGGAGAAATGGGGGATGAACAGAGGGAGAGAGAAAGGGAAGGGAGGTAGAGAAAGGGGAAGAAGAGAGAGCGAGAGAAAGTGAGAGAAAGGGGAGAACAGAGAGAGGGGGAGGGAGAAAAGGGGGGAGAACAGAGAGAGGGGGAGGGAGAGAAAGGGGGAGAACAGAGAGAGGGGGAGGGAGAGAAAGGGTGAGAACAGAAAGAGGGGGAGGGAGAGAAAGGGGGAGAACAGAAAGAGGGGAGGGAGAGAAAGGGTGAGAACAGAGAGAGGGGAAGGGAGAGAAAGGGTGAGAACAGAGAGAGGGGAGGGAGAGAAAGGGTGAGAACAGAAAGAGGGGGAGGGAGAGAAAGGTGAGAAAGGGTGAGAACAGAGAGAGGGGAAGGGAGAGAAAGGGTGAGAACAGAAAGAGGGGGAGGGAGAGAAAGGTGAGAAAGGGTGAGAACAGAGAGAGGGGGAGGGAGAGAAAGGGTGAGAACAGAAAGAGGGGGAGGGAGAGAAAGGGGGAGAACAGAAAGAGGGGGAGGGAGAGAAAGGGACGAGAACAGAGAGAGGGGGAGGGAGAGAAAGGGTGAGAACAGAAAGAGGGGGAGGGAGAGAAAGGGGGAGAACAGAAAGAGGGGGAGTGAGTGAAATGGTGAGAACAGAGAGAGGGGGAGGGAGAGAAAGGGTGAGAACAGAGAGAGGGGGAGGGAGAGAAAGGTGAGAAAGGGTGAGAACAGAGAGAGGGGGAGGGAGAGAAAGGGGGAGGGAGAGAAAGGGTGAGAACAGAAAGAGGGGGAGGGAGAGAAAGGGGGAGAACAGAAAGGGGGAGGGAGAGAAAAGGGGAGAACAGAGAGAGGGGGAGGGAGAGAAAGGGTGAGAACAGAAAGAGGGGGAGGGAGAGAAAGGGTGAGAACAGAAAGAGGGGGAGGGAGAGAAAGGGGGAGAACAGAAAGAGGGGGAGGGAGAGAAAGGGTGAGAACAGAGAGAGGGGGAGGGTGAGAAAGGGGGAGAACAGAAAGAGGGGGAGGGAAAGGAAAGTAGAAAAAGGGGAAAGATTGAATGGTGAGGAGTGAGACAATTAATGGTGCAGAGCATGAGGTAACGTATCAGCAAGAGTGCTCTATGTTACTTCTCACAACACTGAGTGAGCGGTGCAGCGAGTACAGACACTCACTCTGATAACAATGAGACTGAGTGAGCGGCTCAGCGAGTACAGACACTCACTCTGATAACAATGACACAGTGAGCGGCTCAGCGAGTACAGACACTCACTCTGATAACAATGACAGTGAACGGCGCAGCGAGTACAGACACTCACTCTGATAACAATGACACAGTGAGCGGCGCAGCGAGTACAGACACTCACTCTGATAACAATGACACAGTGAGCGGCGAGTACAGACACTCACTCTGATAACAATGACACACTCACTCTGATAACAATGACACAGTGAGCGGCTCAGCGAGTACAGACACTCACTCTGATAACAGTGACACTGAGTGAGCGGCGCAGCGAGTACAGACACTCACTCTGATAACAGTGACACTGAGTGTGAAAACAACTTTGAAAGACCAATTTTCTTGTATTCTATTTTAACAAGCATGCTTGTTCCTATAGCAACGATTTACATTCCCCATATTTAAAGATGTCGCCAAACTTTACTGATCAATAGACGGAGAACGGATTGACCGGCAGCTATGCAGCTCTTTAGGTAATTAGAGATTGCCCACATGGAACTATTGAAGTAAAAAAAAAATAAAATAAAAAAAGACTGAACTGCAGCTTTAAATAGATCAGCGTCCTTGGCTCACCCTTGTTCTCGAAGGAAATACCACAATAAAGACCAGCAACCTCATCTGAGGGGAAAACTCCTCCCCGTCACATGGGAGGGAAACATTATGAGTGATCAATGACACTATATATATATATACACACAGACACACACAGACACACACACACAGACACACACACAGACAGACAGACACACACACACAGACACACAGACACACACACACACAGACACACACACAGACACACAGACAGACACACAGACAGACACACACACAGACAGACAGACACACAGACAGACACACACACACACAGACACACACACACAGACACAGACACACACAGACACACACACACACACACAGACACACACACACAGACACACACACACAGACAGACACACACACACACACAGACACACACACACACACACAGACAGACACAGACAGAGACAGACAGACACACACAGACACACACACACAGACACACACACACAGACAGACACACACAGACAGACACACACAGACAGACACAGACAGAGACAGACAGACACACACAGACAGACACACACAGACAGACACACCAATGAGAGCCTGTGTGTGTGTATATGTGTATACACATATATATATATACTTTATATACTCGGACCATGTACACAGCACGGGACAGAGATGCAGCATATGGATAACACAAATTAATATTAGTACTTCCTCGTCTAAGAAGCTTACACTCTAAGCATGTCATAGAGAAGTACAGACCCGCGTCTCGCTGTGTAATGTACACCTGCGCCTCTCCAGCACTCGCCGGGTTAATGCCGGGACCTGTGCTATACTCAGTATCGCTGTGTAATGTATACCTGCGCCTCTCCAGCACTCGCCGGGTTAATGCCGGGACCTGTGCTATACTCAGTATCGCTGTGTAATGTATACCTGCGCCTCTCCAGCACTCGCCGGGTTAATGCCGGGACCTGTGTTATACTCAGTATCGCTGTGTAATGTATACCTGCGCCTCTCCAGCACACGCCGGGTTAATGCCGGGACCTGTGTTATACTCAGTATCGCTGTGTAATGTATACCTGCGCCTCTCCAGCACTCGCCGGGTTAATGCCGGGACCTGTGTTATACTCAGTATCGCTGTGTAATGTATACCTGCGCCTCTCCAGCACTCGCCGGGTTAATGCCGGGACCTGTGCTATACTCAGTATCGCTGTGTAATGTATACCTGCGCCTCTCCAGCACTCGCCGGGTTAATGCCGGGACCTGTGTTATACTCAGTATCGCTGTGTAATGTATACCTGCGCCTCTCCAGCACTCGCCGGGTTAATGCCGGGACCTGTGCTATACTCAGTATCGCTGTGTAATGTACACCTGCGCCTCTCCAGCACTCGCCGGGTTAATGCTGGGACCTGTGCTATACTCAGTATCGCTGTGTAATGTATACCTGCGCCTCTCCAGCACTCGCCGGGTTAATGCCGGGACCTGTGTTATACTCAGTATCGCTGTGTAATGTATACCTGCGCCTCTCCAGCACTCGCCGGGTTAATGCCGGGACCTGTGTTATACTCAGTATCGCTGTGTAATGTATACCTGCGCCTCTCCAGCACTCGCGGGTTAATGCCGGGACCTGTGTTATACTCAGTATCGCTGTGTAATGTATACCTGCGCCTCTCCAGCACTCGCCGGGTTAATGCCGGGACCTGTGCTATACTCAGTATCGCTGTGTAATGTATACCTGCGCCTCTCCAGCACTCGCCGGGTTAATGCCGGGACCTGTGTTATACTCAGTATCGCTGTGTAATGTATACCTGCGCCTCTCCAGCACTCGCCGGGTTAATGCCGGGACCTGTGCTATACTCAGTATCGCTGTGTAATGTATACCTGCGCCTCTCCAGCACTCGCCGGGTTAATGCCGGGACCTGTGTTATACTCAGTATCGCTGTGTAATGTATACCTGCGCCTCTCCAGCACTCGCCGGGTTAATGCCGGGACCTGTGCTATACTCAGTATCGCTGTGTAATGTATACCTGCGCCTCTCCAGCACTCGCCGGGTTAATGCCGGGACCTGTGTTATACTCAGTATCGCTGTGTAATGTATACCTGCGCCTCTCCAGCACTCGCCGGGTTAATGCCGGGACCTGTGTTATACTCAGATCGCTGTGTAATGTATACCTGCGCCTCTCCAGCACTCGCCGGGTTAATGCCGGGACCTGTGTTATACTCAGTATCGCTGTGTAATGTATACCTGCGCCTCTCCAGCACTCGCCGGGTTAATGCTGGGACCTGTGTTATACTCAGTATCGCTGTGTAACGTATACCTGCGCCTCTCCAGCACTCGCCGGGTTAATGCCGGGACCTGTGTTATACTCAGTATCGCTGTGTAATGTATACCTGCGCCTCTCCAGCACTCGCCGGGTTAATGCCGGGACCTGTGTTATACTCAGTATCGCTGTGTAATGTATACCTGCGCCTCTCCAGCACTCGCCGGGTTAATGCCG